>NC_080849.1:2813398-2855898 GCF_030435755.1 Ochotona princeps
ATCTTTAAATTGCAAATAAATGGCAAGCAGTTATCAAGAACAGAAGCGATGCACAGCTATCAACCCTGCGCAGTTCAACAAGATGTCCCTCAAAGGAGCTGAGCGTCACCGCGGAACTGCGGGATCTGGCTAGATTCGCCCAAGACAAACGGAATGACATGACAAAATATGTAGCCACAGATTAGAGGCAAAAATCTCTCTGAAACTGGTATTAAATCTATTACATAAAAAGGTTCCTCTGAAAAGTTACTTCATGTTTGGGAAAATTAAATTCAGTAAATACAGCAAGCCAATAGTACTTAAAAGGACTAACTATGAAACGAGATCTTAGAAAGCCTTGTACAAGACATCATTTCTCACAACAAATGACAAAAAATTTCCCCAAAAATAAAGAGAACCTTTTATACCATTGTGATTCCATGACCCACACTAAACTCAACAGTAAATCTATGAGTGAAATCATTAGAAAAAAGAACTCTAGAGTCTCTATCAGGAAATCCTTATCATACCAACATGAACACGAAGTCTCCAAAGCCAAGAGGAACAACAGAGTCACCTACTAGATTATACATCTGAAGACACTGATAAGACAGAGTGCTGAGCTCGGTCATGGCGAGCCAGGGATGCACGGAACAGAAACTGCAACAACACTGCTCATACAGCCAAAGCTACAGGACACATGCTTTACTCAGCCGGTACCTCAACAACAAGGTGGCATGGGCACGCCTCTTGTAGGTACTCATGCCTCCTTACCCGCACAGTGTTGGGTAGATGCATACCCACTAGCATGGAGGCTGATGAGTTATAGCAAAGAGGCCTGTTCCCCGCTCTGTCCTTCGTTTCTTACGAACGTCTTACAGACAACAGTGGCAGGCAGCCAAGCAGTTAAATAGCAGAAACCTATCACTTTCTGGGCCTGCTGACTGGCAGAACAGACATCAGCCTTCCAAGCCCAGAAAGTTGCTAGGCCTGTGCAGTTGTCCTATGAGCAGCTGACTTAGAGGCAGAGAGGAAGCATAAAGCAGCAGAAACTTGATAAACATGACCTTCCCATGTTCACCGCTTCAACATCCAGACACGGGGGAATAAACCAGCTCCCCACCACTGCCCAGGGCCCTTCTGCCACTCTGGCGAGGACTCCGTAGCAGCATTAGCAGAAACGGAACATGAAACGGGAGACACAAACCATAAGAAACTAAAACATGGGCCTGGCGGCGTGGCCTAGCGGCTAAAGTCCTCGCCTTGAAAGCCCCGGGATCCCATATGGACACCTGTTCTAATCCCGGCAGCTCCACTTCCCATCCAGCTCCCTGCTTGTGGCCTGGGAAAGCAGTCGAGGACGGCCCAGTGCCTTGGGACCCTGCACCCGCGTGGGAGGCCCGGAAGAGGTTCCAGGTTCCTGGCATCGGATCGGCGCACACCGGCCCGTTGCAGCTCACTTGGGGAGTGAATCATCAGATGGAAGATCTTCCTCTCTGTCTCTTCTCTCTGTATATCCTGGCTTTCCAATAATAATAAATCTTTAAAAAAAAAAAAAAGAAACTAAAACATGAAGACAACACTGACGCATTAAACACATCCAAGAAGAAAATCATTGTCAACTGCCAGCTATCTTCTCTCAGATTTAATGTTTCAGAAGACAGAGCTAGTCAAGACTTCTTTCCGAAACAATGCTGAGCTTGTTCAAATCCTGGCATAACAGAAGGCAGAACTGGTCCCCGGGTGGGGAACAGTCACATCCCTCCCCTCTTCCCCGCCAAGGACCATGTCTCTCAACCACCCTGTCGCCTGGTGCTCCCTCCCCTCCTCCCCGCCAAGGACCATGTCTCTCAACCACCCTGTCGCCTGGTGCTCCCTCCCCTCCTCCCCGCCAAGGACCATGTCTCTCAACCACTCTGTCGCCTGGTGCTCCCTCCCCTCCTCCCCGCCAAGGACCATGTCTCTCAACCACTCTGTCGCCTGGTGCTCCCTCCCCTCCTCCCCGCCAAGGACCATGTCTCTCAACCACTCTGTCGCCTGGTGCTCCCTCCCCTCCTCCCCGCCAAGGACCATGTCTCTCAACCACTCTGTCGCCTGGTGCTCCCTCCCCTCCTCTCCGCCAAGGCCCATGTCTCTCAACCACCCTGTCGCCTGGTGCTCCCTCCCCTCCTCCCCGCCAAGGCCCATGTCTCTCAACCACCCTGTCGCCTGGTGCTCCCTCCACTACTCCACATTGCGCCAAGGAGAAAGCTTCCAAAATCGTACAAATCAAACTCTGCTTGTAATAAAAATGAGGAGAACAGCCACTTACGTTGCTTTATCCATGTAATTTCCACTAAGCTTTTACAGTCAAACACTAGGATTTCCTACAAAATGACACTTTGTTGAACATGAGATGAAGATCCAATGTGTCACAGATCAATAAAGTTCCCCCTTCATGGAGTGAGACTACTTAGAGAACAAAAGCAGCATTTCAAAAAAATGAACTATCAAGCATGAGGTAGGTCATCCAAATGTGGGAAATAATGGTTTATTTTTACCTCAAGGCACAAAACTAGCTTGCATTCTTTGATTCAAATGATCCACTGGGGACCACACCTTATTTCTACATATTCATAGTAATATAATGAACACCTATAAATTTACCATCAAACCTGAAAGCGGAACATTACAGTCCAGATTTGAATTTATTGCAACTTCGTGTTTCTAGTTAAGGATGATTGTACGCTTCTCTTGCTCTGAGTTTTGGACTCGCTTCCACTCGGCCGTTGTATTGGGACCCTCTTCAGAAGCACAGTCAACAGCTCTGGCCAGCAGCTGTCCGCCTGCAGGCTCAGGGCTCTCACTGCCCACACCATATTCAGGCCTGAATCACCACAGACAATTGAAACTCCATCTCTATAGTGCCAAGAGGTAGAGCTATGGAAGTGAATGGTTCTCCACAGACAGAAACATTCTTTCTGAAGGACGACAAAGGGCCTCAGGGCCTCTGCTGAGCCTGGAAGAACCTGTTCCATAGCTCTGTGGTCTTCAGGCACCTCTTTGAGCATCAGCCAGAGCAGCTTAGCTTTTGATGGAATGTCCTAGCCTGGTTCATGCTAATTCTACTGGGTGGTAAAAGGATAGGAAAATACTTTGAAATAAAGGGAAAGGAGGTAATACTAAAAAAACCCAAAACCTAAAATAGCCAGTTTGAAAGTAAAAAAAATTTGCATGTTGTCTCTTTTAAACACACTACAGCTTTGAACTATGTCCATGCATTGTTATTACTGTGAGTACAAAAAAACAATAACTGGCTTTGTATGAGTTGCCTTATTTACAATTTTTTTTCCTTTTAAAAAATATTATCATATTAAAAATGTGAGATTCTAGAAGGCAATAAATATTCAAAGGTCTCCTATTCAGAAATGTCTGCCACCATCCAGTTACCAAAAATACATGGCATATCCATATGATATAACTGTAAATATGAAATGGGAAAAGGGCGCTCTGAACATTACAGTTTGCTGTTTAAGACAAAAGGAAAAAATCACCATTTTAGATAACTTCAAAGACAATCTCATCTAATTTTAAAAACGTTCATTCATAAGTGCTGCTGAAATGCAGTGTCCCATAATCCCTTGCTCTGTCAGATTAGGAAACAAAGGGGGCAGTGCAACTAAACCTGGGCAACTAGAAATTTTAAGATGGTTTAATTGAAAAATCAATTATTGGGGCCCAGTGGCGTGGCCTAGCAGCTGAAGTCCTCGCCTTGAACGCCCCAGGATCCCATATGGGCGCCTGTTCTAATCCCAGCAGCTCCACTTCCCATCCAGCTCCCTGCTTGTGGCCTGGGAAAGCAGCCGAGGACGGCCCAAGGCCTTGGGATCCTGCACTCACGTGGGAGACCTGGAAGAGGTTCCAGGTTCCTGGCTTCGGATCGGCACAGCACCGGCCGTTGCGCTCACTTGGGAAGCGAATCATTGGACGGAAGATCTTCCTCTCTGTCTCTCCTCCTCTCTGTATATCTGACTTTGTAATGAAAATAAAATAAATCTTAAAAAAAAAAGAAAAATCAATTATTTTAAAATCACAAAATGCTACACATAAACAATTTTTTTGGCACAACATTCAGGACTTAGTAACATCAGTAATGTTCAATTCTGTCAGCTTCAGGACAACTTGCAAATCGAGAGGTCAAATCCTCGACCTGAAAAATGAAGAAGCCACACTCAAGCAGGGCATAGGCTCTGAACTGATGCTCTGAGAGGCAGTGGTCTGTGCTGCTGGACACTATGACGATAGAAAATGTACCTTGAAATGAAAAAGTCAGGAAGGACACACAGACACTTGGTATACCATTTGGTGACCGTGAACTGGACATCCCCCATTCTCTCCCAGAATGCCTTGTTCGAAACTCAAGCCAGGTCAAGTGAATAGTCTCAGAAAGGAGAACTGTAAAAAGTACCCAGAAAATCACCTCTGGAGACACCTCCCCCCCGACAACATCAGGCTTTTTGTTTATTAAAACAGATGAGCAAATAGCTTGGCTGCAACCAGACAAAAATTACTTCAGAAAGGTTCTGTTTCCAGAAAATTCCTTAACAACAAGTTTAATTTGGACTCTTAAAAGCAACCACCAAGACATCAGAAATATAAAGAACCTCTCACAAAAAGTCAGTACTGGATAATGAAACTGTATCAGAGTTGGTAATTAGGCATAATTGAAGGCTGCAGTGAACATATAGGCCTTTGTTTTCTTTAATTCCAGCACTGACTGGGAATTCAAGATAAGAGCTTAAGGCATATTTTAGTCAGAGTCCAGATGTATAAGCCCCAGTGTTCTAAAAGCAATTTAGGTGCAATAAAAAAGAGACTGTCAAAAATATTCTAGATGGTGGCAAGGGGAAAAAGAAGGTAGTTGGGGAACACGTATATTCCTTCAAAATGTAAAACACCAAATAGCCTCATACCTAAAACAGGAGCGTGCGTGACCAAGTGGTTGCAGGAAAAAAATGCACTTCAAATTAATTTGTCACATTAAAAAATAATGCATTATCAAATTCAAAACAATTAGGAACATTTATAGTAGACAAGATATAGCTCAATATCTGTACAGAACTTCATTTTACCTTAACAAATGAAAGAATGGATAACAGTAGACAAAAAGTCATTTCAATAAAGATTATCAGGGCATTAAACTAAAAATCCCTCTGATCGGGTAACTATAAAGTATACACTATGATTAGGGTCTTTTGATCTTCTTTTGGCAGGGTTGGACATGGCAAGATAAAGAAATGTCTTACCTAAACGCAGAAACACATACTAATATATGTGTATGTCTACCCTTCGTTCCTTTACTATTCTGTAGGAATGTGACGAGTAAGATGAAATCAACAACAATTATACAGGCATTGGAGTCCTCTCCACTGATACATGATTTTGATAGGTAACCAAAAATTACATTTGCAAAACGATACAAAAAGTATAAAGTGGATGTCAAGATACAGAAAGAATCTGACAAAATAAAACAAATGAATAGAGGCTTATTTGCAGGTTGGCTTTGCATCAGCAATCAGAGGATCAGGAAAAGGATGTAGTGATGAGGGACACCCACTGCTGATGCCTCTGTGGCACTGGGTCTTCTCTCCATGCCCCCCTTGCCTCTGCTCAAGGTTCCTGAGCTCCAGCCTAATAGCTGGAACACAACACAATCATCACATTTCAACTGCAGCCCTTCACAAAGCACTGTGCAGGGTGCTCAGCCTTGTCCAACCCCAGACCTGATTACGCTGTCAAGGGAGAGCAACAGGAAGTTCTCTCCTGGATTCACTACATCCTGCTCATTGTCTCCCTCAGCCCATCAGGCCCACACCAAAGTCCAAGCAAGGACAGGTCCTGGTGTGCTCCAACACAGACTCTCATCCGTGAATTTTGACAAAGAAGATGCTCTTACTACCATCCCTCCCAAAAACCTAGAGTGGGATTGTTCCTCTACCTAAAAATCTTATTTATCAGGGGTAATAACAAATATTAAATGCTGAATGATACAATATTCATGTTTAGGAAAATACCCAGAAAGGAAATACACAAAATATTGCTGGCTTGAGCTGAAAGAATTGATTTTTTTTTTAAATATTTGTTTATTTTCATTACAAAGTCAGATATACAGAGAGGAGGAGAGACAGAGAGGAAGATCTTCCGTCCAATGATTCACTCCCCAAGTGAGCCGCAATGGGCCAGTGCTGTGCCGATCCAAAGCCAGGAATCAGGAACCTCTTCCGAGTCTCCCACACAGGTGCAGGGTCCCAAAGCTTTGGGACATCCTCGAATGCTTTCCCAGGCAACAAGCAGAGAGCTGGATGGGAAGTGGAGCTGCCAGGATTAGAACCGGTGCCCATATGGGATCCTGGGGTGTTCAAGGCGAGGACTTCAGCTGCTAGGCCACGCCACCGGGCCCAAAACAATTAATCTTACAAAAGGGAACCCCAAAAAACATTTTATTTTATGTGACATATGTTAACACAATGTTTGCTTTCAGAAAAATTTCTTTCAATATAGCCAACATGATACTTTATCATTATGGCCAACAATTTTTGTTCAAGCCTCAGAGAATGAACCCATGGATAAAAGGAAATACGGCAACCTTTCTTGCACTGGGAGTATTACTAACTGTCTCTGCTCAGCATACTGTAGGGCTGACACTGGTCACTGCTCAGCATACTGTAGGGCTGACACTGGTCACTGCTCAGCATACTGTAGGGCTGACACTGGTCACTGCTCAGCATACGGTAGGGCTGACACTGCTCACTGCTCAGCATACTGTAGGGCTGACACTGCTCACTGCTCAGCATACTGTAGGGCTGACACTGCTCACTGCTCAGCATACGGTAGGGCTGACACTGGTCACTGCTCAGCATACTGTAGGGCTGACACTGGTCACTGCTCAGCATACTGTAGGGCTGACACTGGTCACTGCTCAGCATACGGTAGGGCTGACACTGCTCACTGCTCAGCATACGGTAGGGCTGACACTGGTCACTGCTCAGCATACGGTAGGGCTGACACTGGTCACTGCTCAGCATACGGTAGGGCTGACACTGGTCACTGCTCAGCATACTGTAGGGCTGACACTGGTCACTGCTCAGCATACGGTAGGGCTGACACTGCTCACTGCTCAGCATACTGTAGGGCTGACACTGCTCACTGCTCAGCATACGGTAGGGCTGACACTGCTCACTGCTCAGCATACGGTAGGGCTGACACTGGTCACTGCTCAGCATACTGTAGGGCTGACACTGGTCACTGCTCAGCATACTGTAGGGCTGACACTGCTCACTGCTCAGCATACGGTAGGGCTGACACTGCTCACTGCTCAGCATACGGTAGGGCTGACACTGCTCACTGCTCAGCATACTGTAGGGCTGACACTGCTCACTGCTCAGCATACGGTAGGGCTGACACTGCTCACTGCTCAGCATACTGTAGGGCTGACACTGGTCACTGCTCAGCATACTGTAGGGCTGACACTGGTCACTGCTCAGCATACGGTAGGGCTGACACTGGTCACCGCTCAGCATACGGTAGGGCTGACACTGGTCACCGCTCAGCATACGGTAGGGCTGACACTGGTCACCGCTCAGCATACTGTAGGGCTGACACTGGTCACCGCTCAGCATACTGTAGGGCTGACACTGGTCACTGCTCAGCATACTGTAGGGCTGACACTGCTCACTGCTCAGCATACGGTAGGGCTGACACTGCTCACTGCTCAGCATACGGTAGGGCTGACACTGGTCACTGCTCAGCATACGGTAGGGCTGACACTGGTCACTGCTCAGCATACGGTAGGGTTGGCACTGGTCACTGCTCAGCATACTGTAGGGCTGACACTGCTCACTGCTCAGCATACGGTAGGGCTGACACTGGTCACTGCTCAGCATACGGTAGGGCTGACACTGGTCACTGCTCAGCATACGGTAGGGCTGACACTGCTCACTGCTCAGCATACTGTAGGGCTGACACTGCTCACTGCTCAGCATACGGTAGGGCTGACACTGCTCACTGCTCAGCATACTGTAGGGCTGACACTGGTCACTGCTCAGCATACTGTAGGGCTGACACTGGTCACTGCTCAGCATACGGTAGGGCTGACACTGCTCACCGCTCAGCATACGGTAGGGCTGACACTGGTCACCGCTCAGCATACTGTAGGGCTGACACTGGTCACCGCTCAGCATACTGTAGGGCTGACACTGGTCACCGCTCAGCATACTGTAGGGCTGACACTGGTCACCGCTCAGCATACTGTAGGGCTGACACTGCTCACTGCTCAGCATACGGTAGGGCTGACACTGCTCACTGCTCAGCATACGGTAGGGCTGACACTGGTCACTGCTCAGCATACGGTAGGGCTGACACTGGTCACTGCTCAGCATACGGTAGGGTTGGCACTGGTCACTGCTCAGCATACTGTAGGGCTGACACTGCTCACTGCTCAGCATACTGTAGGGCTGACACTGGTCACTGCTCAGCATACTGTAGGGCTGACACTGGTCACTGTAACAGATAACCCTGAGAGGGCAAAATTCAGTGTCCCGATGTTCACCAAACAAGGAAGGCGACCTGAAGTACACTTGACAACAGGGCTTAACAAAATGCCCCAAGCCAAATGGCTGAGATGTACATAAACTCTCCCAAAAATATTAATTTGATTCCAAAAATGTCATTATGGCAAAATCAATTTTGAATTATGTGAGCTTTAATTTAAACGAGCTTGTTAAAATGTATCACTCACATAAAATAAGAATTCCACATAGGAGAAAAAACACAAGCAGCTAGAAATAAGGGTAGTGAATAAACCTCATTCCGTGAAATCCATCCTACTCACCAGAGAGTGTCACAGTTTGGGACGTGAGGCCAGAGCAATAAACATAAAGAGGAAAACTCAGTTACACATGATTCCCTCGTACTGAAGAATAAAATGACTAACTGTATAACAAAAATTCAATTTTTTTCTGGAAGAAAAATCATGGAGCAATCATGCCCTTAAGTGTGATGAGGAAGATAAGACATTTTCATGAACAGTATTCTAAATTATATCTTTGTAATAATTATGTGAATTTTTTTTTTGGAAAGTCTATATACAGAGAGGAAGATCTTGCATCCACTGATTCACTCCTCAAGCAGCCTCAACAACCAGAGCTCGTTTGTGCAGAGTCACAAGCCTTTTGACTGTCCTCAACTGCTTTCCAGGCCACAAAGCAGTGGGAGCTGGATGGGAAGCAGGGCTGCTGGGACTAGAACTGGCACCCATATGAGATCCCATTGAGCACAAGGCAAGGACTTTAGCTGCTGGGCTACTATGCTGGGCCCCAATTGTGTAAATTTTATAAAGTTATTTCTTAAACCATTCCTAAATTACGATAAATACAAACCCATTTACAC
Organism: Ochotona princeps; assembly: GCF_030435755.1. Taxonomy (NCBI): domain Eukaryota; kingdom Metazoa; phylum Chordata; class Mammalia; order Lagomorpha; family Ochotonidae; genus Ochotona; species Ochotona princeps. The sequence goes on from NC_080849.1 coordinate 2,822,804, forward strand.
TCAGATTTTATTAGAGGATATTAAAAAAAAAATGAATGCAACATGCTCTCTGTTAACAAGAAGTGAAGGTTAAAACTAAAAGAACATTAAGAAACCAATGGAAGGAGGATGAATTCAGGACACGAAAGGAACTCAGCTTTTCCATGCAGCTTCTGGCTGTGCACCAAAGAGCACTGGTAGCCCTGTCCGCAGGGAGGGAGGGGGATGGAGGGCACGCTGCTCTCCAGAGAGTAGCCAGAAACACGACACCACACACACACACACACACACACACACACACACACACACAGCACAGCACATCATCTCAAGGAAGGACAGCAGCTGTCAGAAGTCAACACAACACCCAAACCATCAAGGTCATTCAGAAATACCTTTCAAGGCCTGGAAAGCTAACTGTGGTGGAAAATGTAGACTTCTCTCTGAATGCACCTAATAGGTTGTTGGCTTAAGCCAGTAAAAGCAAGAAATTTTCTAAAAATAACAACCATGGCTTTTGACAAACTTTTAAAACTCTTTTAATTTCCACAGAAAAATAAATATCTAGTAGAGGTGGTCTGACTATTGAAGACTCTTTTTCTCAATAAGATCATGTCATAATCACAGGATATGTTTTATATTTAACTATCTATCACATGCCATGATAGGAAAAGATGAAAAGAAATCCCCATATAATGCAAAAGCAGTGCTAAGTCATTAAAACTGTACCAGCCTCTCTACATATACTAAAACAAGCAAACCACATTGGAAAGAATGACATGATTTTTAGGTTACTTTGGCTCAACAGAAGTATTTCTTGTATACATATGCTTCAAAACAGAGGGACGATAAACTGCTACTTTCTCTAAACTAGCATTCATCTGGGGGAAAGAAAAACAGAAATACAAATTCTAATCAAAGGTGAAAAATAATTGGTGGGAGAAGGCAGAGATCACTCAGGTTGGGTGGGAAAAACAAAAACAAAAACCAGTCTCAGGAGCGGATAGGAATGGCGTAAGGCTTATAAAGTCCACTCGAGAAGGGCCTAGGAAAGCCAGACCCACGGAATAAATGATTACATCACATCCATAACAATAAACTATCACTTCAGTAACATGCTAGAAACAGTATGTCCCTCACAGAAATCTCCTTAAAGAATTTCTTGGAAGTAGACAATAAAATAACACTGTGATTTAGGAGTTAACTCACATACTATGAATGGAATGCATTCTAAAAGGAAATTTTTCAAACCATTCCACAATAACATTTTTAAAGGTTTCTTTGAACATGTGCTCACTCCCTAATGTAACAACAATCCAAGTTTCTCAAACACAAGTGCACAGGGCACATCTTCAGCAACAACCACTTGGAAAGAACACACACTTTTCCCAGGAACATTCACCTTCGTGTTTGAAGAAAAAGGGTAAAACTTGCACCTAAACTTAAGAAACAAGAAATATACTGATGCATGTAACCCATGATAACACATCAACGTATAAGGTTTTGAGCAAAGAGAAAGGGAATGGAACAAAAACACTACCCACTACCAGGCCCAACGCCAGTGTCGGAAAAGGAGCCTGGTGAGCTGGGAAGGGACAAAATTGCCAATCTTTCCATCGCAAAGAAAGAGGAAAGATTTTACTTACTAATAAGATCAGAGATGGTGTTAAATAAGACAAGAGAGCTGCGGCCACTGGACTGATCCTCCAGCCTATGGCACTGGTGTCCCATATATGCCTAGGTCCATGTCTCAACTGCTTCACTTCCAACCTAGCATTCTGCTTAAGGCCTAGGAATACAGCTGAGCATGGTTCCACTGCCACCCACATGGGCGATCCGGAAGAACACAGCTCCCAAATCCAGATGAGCTCAGCTCTGAGCACTGCAGCCATGTGGTGTATGAACCAGCAGATGCAACCACCTCTCTCTTCTTCTCTCTCTGGAAAATCGCCTTTCAAGACAATTAACGACAAACCCTAAGTGTCTCAGAAAAGGTAAAAAGGTCTGCACAAATGTCAAGGCTTACTAATCAGCTTTGTGAGCATGGTGATATCCCATTAAGTCTGATCCCACTGTTACGGGCAGGAATTTCCCAACAACTATGGCACCATGTAAAAATAAGTACCTCCTTAGACTCCAAAAAATGGCTTTACCATAAAAACATGAGCATTTTCAACTAAATATTCACAAGTAAAAATACAGGTTCAGATTCCTTGGCTATGATAATTTAGTGTTTTCACTTTATGATGAACTTACCTAGCCTAAAATTCTTTATTGCTAAAATGATTTGATGAGTACCTTCATGAGATATTTCCTAAACGTATCTTCAGAGCAAAAAAACAATGTATCCAATGGGAACCACTCCTACTTACAGTCATTCAAAGCCCAGCTGGTTTCCAATGCCAGTCATTCCTATTGTAACCTGCACATGCCTTTCACAGAAGACAGGCTTACTGGGATTATTCCATTGTGACAGAATGAATAAGTTCCTGTTTTAGATTAATATCAGCAAATTCAAAAAGCTAAACAAAAAAAACCTTGAGTGCATTCATGTTACAAACAAAATTACTTATTTCAAAGAAGGGATGCTTTAGATTGACCCTGCAAATTAGAGACTGTTCTTAGAACAGGAACTGAATATGGCCTTGAATACTTGGTAGTATTCATGTTAGATGGCAGAAATAGTGCAATACACTACCTTTAAAATCAGTTCCTACAAATTTAGAGATAAAAATAGTATATTCTTACAAAATCTTGTTTCCAAAGAAAAGTCATGGTGATAAAACTCACCTGTTCATTAAACTTTACAAATGCAAGCATACAAATTTATTTTTAATATATTATTTTTTATAAATAAAAGGTCTAAATACTTGAAAATGAATACATTATTAATTTAATCGTCACAAACTATTTGGTTAACTTCTATTGCTAGTTGCTATAATATGCAATGCTTTGGTGGAAAGAACCAAATTGGAAACATTAAAAGAAACTGATTTTATTACCCTGAAGATATTAAAATGTAGCAAGATTGCAAAAATATGTGCAAGGAATTAATGTCTTCAGTGGGGAAGCAAAATGTTTAGAGAACAGCTCTGCCCAAACCAATGGTTCAGCACGATATTAAAGAGTTTTCCTGGGACCAGAACTGGGGTACAGAAGTTTCTGTTACTATCGGAAATGCTGGCATACGATATGAGTTCCAGTTCACGTTCCCATGGCTCCAGGTCTGACCAGCTCAATGCTGCTGCACCTGGGAAAGCAGTGAAGATGTCCCGAGAACTTGGAGCCTTGCATAGACTCCCAGGCTTCCGCTGCTGCAGCCATTTGAAGAGTGAACCAATAGATGGAAGATCTCTTTCTCTGTTTCTTTCTCTCACTCTCTCTACCACTCTCTAGCTCAGCCCTATAAGTAAAAAAGTAAGTAAATAAATGAATATTTTTAAAAACAATAAATACATTTTCCTGCAGGCTAGACCAGGAAAGGCTACAGCAGAGGCTCGCACGCTCAAAAATCAGGGTTTGGGGCAGACCTGGTGGGGGTCACCACCAACAGGCCAAGGCACCAGCTGATATGCATGGGGACCAGCTCTTTGGTGTACTGGCTAGGATGGGCAGCAGCACCCCTTCAGTTCACCATGACATGGGGCTGGGGTGAAACTGATCAGGAAGCTGCATCCACCAGTATATGCACTAGCTGATGCAGGTGACAGACTGCACCTGGTCCTGCACTGGCAGGTACACACATGAGTCAAGCCTGAGGTCACCACAGCTGTGGTTTCTTGAAGGATTCCTGGCTGATGCAGGTGACAGACTGCACTTGGTCCTGCACTTTCAGGTACACACATGAGTCAAGCCTGAGGTCACCAGAGTTGTGGTTTCTTGGAGGAGTCTGCCAATTCAACTGCTGTACTCAGACCCTACACACAGGGAAAATGGCAAGACCAGTAGTCAGTATGCCCAGATGCACAAGGTGGACATGACGGTCAACTCATCTAGGCCAGCAGAGGATGCTGAAGCACAACAGGTTGGACAACTCTCCTGGCCAAGCTTTGCAGCATGCTCCTGGGTCTGTGGATGCCCTAAGGTGAATAATGCAATAAAAATCAAATAGACTTTGGAAAAAGTTCCTCTACCTTGATGCAATGAAGCTGACAACACCTCTGAACTATTAATACCACCCAAGTACCACCCTTAGAAAACTCTTCCCCACATCAGGGTCTCTAAGGCCTCATCAACTGGTTGTCCACAGACCCGCCGTCCTGAGGCACTTTGACAGCAAGAAGCAGCCCTGCCCACTTTTTCCTTGTGGACACAGGAGGGGGAAAAAAAAACCATTTTTCCAACCCACCTTACTGCATATCTGACCCTCCCCACCCTAACAGAAGGCCCACATGGGCGTGTGTCCCCCTCAACTCAATGTGAAGAATATTAAGAAAATTAAATATAAATACAAATAAATATGAAGAAAAAATTTTAAAACTGCGTTACACAGAAGGGGAAACCAAAAGTGTAAGTTAAAAGGAAGCACATACCCATGCCAGCACGTTGACCCAGCGATATACTATGCCCATATTACAAAACTAAACAAAGCAAGTCACCCCACCAGAAAAGTTAAAATGCTCATCAACAGAAAATATGTAGAGTATTTTAGATTTTGTAAAGAGACTACAAAAACTTGGACAATTACGTATGAATAGAACTAGAACTTCAAAGCAGAAGACAACACATTATTATCAACATTATACTAATAAACAAACATTTACAAAGCAAACTTCCCAGAAATTCTCTTGCTCCTGCCCTGTGGACTGGGCACGGGGCGGGGCAAATTTCGCCCTGGGCCTGAGCACAAGCTGCATGCTTTACAGAGGGCAGAACTTCAGAAGTAGCCATGCTTACCTGGAAACTGACACTGCTGCATTTCACTTCACCTAATATAATTAAGTCTACATGATGAAACTAATTACGATACAGTAGCAAGAAGAAAGAAAAGCTGGCAGTTCGTGACATAATAATTGTGGTGTTATTTTTCATGACATGGCAATTGTAGTATTATTTTGGGGATGACACAGGATTTATTTCTTTTGCAGTATCAGCAACATTTCAGTCTACAGTAAGAATTTAAAAATGTAATTTTAAAACCTCAAAGTGAAATACATTAAAAAATACAGTTTAGTTTTCTGTATTAGTTTTGGTTAATGCTAATGTATTTACAGAAGTCAATTACTTCCAACTTAACTCTTCTATTGTTTGAAGGTTATTTCACAAATTCAGAGTCTCCCAAGTCCTTTCAAATACTTCTAGTTTTAAATTTTCAAAAATTAAACCATGTGATTAAATTTTTTGTGAATAAAATGACAGGAAATGTGCACAATAACAGAACAGCACAAACGCAAAATGATGAACTGATTGCATAAAAAGTCTAGATGGTTTTTCATTAAACAAAGCCTAAAATTTTATTTATTAGGTGGGAAAAAAAGAACAGAAATTACCTTTCTTTTGGGGTGCCAACTCCGTGTTTGCCTAGTAAATGCGTATTTAAGTGCTTCTTCATTACAAAAGCAACCCTAAAAAAGAATGCAAGTAATTACAAAACTAAACCATAAATCTGCTACATATCTATACAGAAAGTATATAATGCAGTTCTATGATTATAGCACAAAAATTATATCATACTTGCTAAACAAACAAATCACTGTGCACAAAGTAAACATGCTATCACTACTGTAAGGCAGAGGAAATCATTTCATCCCAAGTTGCCGGGCTCATCTGTACACTCGTGTTCACTATCAGTGACCCAAAGACCAAAACAATGATTGCAGCTCTCCTGTTCCTCTCTCTGCCACCTGTCGTGACAAAGATACAGCGTAAGACATGCACTGCCCCCAGCCGATCTCACACGGCAAGCATGAAATGATCAGAAAATGTACTATTATTAAATATTTAAAATGCTATAAAATAGAAAATGAATAGCTTCCACAAGGCTTCCTTTAAAATAGCACAATAATTGGAAGACAGGATTTTTAAATGATATAAATGTTTACTCTGTCTCCAGGAAACAAAAACCGTGTGCTCAAGCACAAGGAAGACCTCAATACGTAAAACAAAGAAAAACTACGGCCTGCCTTACGGTCTGAGTGTACACACAAATCAGCTTCCGTGATTCCATTTTGTTGACATAAAAATGAAAGGAAAAGGAGTCAGCAGGCAGTCCATGAAACACACCTCTTCCACTGAACGGAGCAACAACATCAATTTGATTACATCATGCAATTATTTAAAACAATTTTGATCTCAATCAGAAGCATCAGATTAAAATGCTTCTCTTAATAAAAAAAATACTGTTGTAACTGAGTGTAAAAGGGCTAGCAAACATTTTTGTTAATTATGTATTACAGCTGTCCTTCATAAAGTTAATTACTAATAGCTGAAAGGCAACAGAATCTATTTGCATTTGTACATGAAAGGCGTGACATATGCAAAAATATGATTTTAATTAGCATTCTATAATATGAAGGGCTACAAATCAAGTTGGCATGTTGAAAGAGTCTTAACATGAAATACGGAATTCATCTGGAAGAACCTGCACAAATGGACAATGGTAGAAGACTGCATGACGACTCACAACAGAATCCTAAAACGGCATCTGTCCTGTTCACACTCATGTTAAGGCCAACATAGCACACCTGTGTTCCTTCAAAGAACTGTGGCTTAATAACTGAAATAATGTATATAAGTACAATGAAAATCATATTTGTTCTGTTTTATATGAGATACTAACAAGTATAGACAAACTCTAAATAACCAATCACACCATCAATCTTCAAAGTGGAAAGACAATTATCACATACAAAGAATCAAACTGTGATAATATTAAATGCAGAACAAAAATTAACAGTACAAAATATTCTATTTTTGTTTCTGCTTGATTTGAATAAAACAAATATCATTTTTCACTTCCTTAAAAAAGAACACAGTAATAAGAATGGTCCATTTAAGTCATAACTTCCCTACTGTCCTCTATTTTCCTATAATTAAAAAGACATAAAGCTAATAGCCAACAACAAAGGTTAAAAACCCAAAGTTGCAAAGCACAGCTTATTTACATGAGTAAGTATAATGTAAAAGAATTGACTTAGATATCACAGGATAGTTTTTAGTAGAAAAAATTTACTAATTAAGATTTTTAAAAGTTTAAAAAATTGTAGCAAAACTTCTACACAGCACAGAGGAACAAACTGAAAAAGCAAACAGGGAAGAAAATATTTTGCCTAATATTTTTCCTAACATCACCTGATGGTCTCTAATACTTAATCTTTTTTAAGATTTATCTATCTTTATTTCAAAGGATGATTTACACAGAGATGATATGATCTCTCATCCATTGGTTCACTCCACAAAAGGCCACAAAGGCCAGAACAGCCAGTCCCAAGCAAAGTACCAGGAGCTTCTCCCAGGTCTATCACTCGGGTATGAGGTCCCAACAACTGAAGCTATTCACTACTTTCCCAGGCCATAAAAGCACGGAGCTGGGTCAGAAGTGGAACCATAGCTGGGACAGGAAAAAGTGCCCATGTAGGATGCCAACACTGGAAGATGGAGGATGACACCTGTCCCATCTAATACTTAATATTTGGAGCACCAATAATCTTTGTTCTTCTAGGGAAAAGTTAATAGGGCTACCAAGTGCAAGAAGTTGCCCAGGCCTGGGGCAGCCTCTTCATTGATGCTGCCAGCCATTTACTTTCATACTTACTATGAATTCAATGAACAAGGCTTAAGCAGCTGTAGTACACACATTAACCTCATAAAAGCCCCTAATGTCAAGGAGACAGACACTGGAAGAAGGGCATGTGGAGAAAACAATCCATGGTGCAGGAACTGAGTCAGGAAGGCTGGTGGGGGAGACAGCATCTCTGCATGATGTAACAGGGTGCAAGCATCTAAAGTTATCTGATAGGAATATTATTTAAATGGAAGACAGTATCAAAACAGCATTATCACCTGCATTACAGTTATATTTATACTTCCCAATTAAAAAACAAAACAAATTAATGGAACTTATTGCAAAATATTGTCCCTACAGACTATATGGTATAAAAAACATTTTCGGGTTCAACATGGTAGCCTAGTGGCTAAAGTCCTCGCCTTGCATGTGCAGGGATCCGATATGGACACAAGTTCATGTCCCAGCTGCTCCATTTCCCACCAGCTCCCTGCTTGTGGCCTGGGAAAGCAATTGAGGATGGCCCAAAGCCTTGGGACCCTGCACCTGCATCGGAGACCCAGATGTAGCTCCCGGATCCTGACTTCAGATCAGCTCAGCTTCAGCCATTGTGGCCACTTGGGGAGTAAATCAGTGGACGGAAGATCATTCTCTCTATATCTCCTTTTCTCAGTATATCTGCCTTCTCAATAAAAATAAATAATAATAAATCTTTAAAAAAGTTTTCTTCCATATTTTTGGCATACAATCTCTGTTGAGGAAGAAGAAAATAGATACAAGGTTGGCTGGTAAAGTCTGCTTGAGATAAAGTCTGACTGTCCTATCACTGACACACTTCTGGCTTTTTCCCTGTCATCTTAGCACAAATCCCAGACGACCAGAGGAGATCTGCCTCCGCAAACAGGCAGGATAGTGCAAGGGAGGCCAGACCCAAAGACAGGAGGTCATGTCCACACACTGTTGATGACATCACTTCCGCACTTCCCACTCTCAGTGAACTCATCAGAACAACACTTGACGGTGTTGGTGGGAATTACAGAAAACGTACGCAAGCACACGTGCGTCTGTGGCTCTGACAACAAACGCTAACACAGGCGATGTCCTCATTGCAAGCTTGCCAGTTTAGAGTCACATCCAGGAACAAGAGCGTCAGCAGAGTCACTGCAGCTCCCAACAGCACGCGCTCGTCAGCTCAGATGACTCCTTACATGAACACGCATAACTGAAAATGAGAACTTCACTTCCAGTATGCAACACACCTGTTAAAACCCTATGCAAAGAACTGATCAACACACCAGATCAGACTATAGCACCCATCAAATGAGAGATGTTTATCATGGAAACCACAGTACTCAAATCATTGATACAAATCAGATACTATTTCTGCTTACAACATGCCTCAAGAAAAAGGACAGGGAACAGAAAAGAATACAGGACACCAAACTTGTGCACCGCAACAGAGAAGAAAAAGAGCCACCACAGATGTCCGTTCTATGAAAACAGTCTCACTGGCTCCTCCCACTGATATTTCTAATTAAACTAACCTCAAAAATAAAAATAATTATCAGTAGCCAAGTGAATGAATGGCTCAATGAAGACTGAGCTTTGACTATAACTTTTCTTTCAAAATTGTAATATTCTTCTAAAAATCATACTATTTTCAGTGTTCAGTGCACATTTCTAAATTTTATCAAGTCTCCTAATGTAAAAAGATCTACACATAAAACACCCAGCCATCATCAGAAATGCTGCCCCCTTCCAGGTTTCAGCTATGGCTCCATCAAAGCACTACGCTGCTCTGGCCTCTGCTGCGTAGGCCTGCCACTGGGCATTCTCTCTCATGCCAATCCCCTCCTTCCCTCTCCCGCCAGGCACCATAGGGATCACACTAGGTACCCAACCTTAATCCCTCGGAAGCAGGTAAGGCACAGGACAGTACTGACACTCCCATGAGGCAATTCTGTGCCTCAGGCTCCCCAAATCACCGGAAAGCATCGAGTCTCTGTGACCTCAGACAAACGGCTTCATTATGTGTCCTTTGGTTATTAACAGGTCTTCGAAAAGTTGAAATGTACATTATGAAAAACACAAAGTATGGACACAAAATGCATGCTTTAAATTCCCCATGATCTTTGAGTAGACATCCTCCTATGCAGCTGAGATGAAGGAGGCCTGCTGCAGAGGCCAGTGTGGAAGTGGTGCTACACTGTCCCGGGCAGTCACACTGAGGGAGGACAGCTCCACTTACTGAGCAAGGCACTGCAACAGAGCAGCACGCACATGGGGTAACTGGAGGCCCACTGCAGCCACACAACCATAACCTGGGGGATCCTGGAACTGCAGCATCATCCTGTCTACACAGAGATTCCTGGTGACTCCAGGGACTTCCCAACTGGATCATTTGTCTTTCTGGGCAGACGGGGGAGTTCACGACCTTTAGGTAGAGAATGAATGATGAAGGCTGATTCCTCAAACTAGACCTGCTATGTGCTCTCCCATTATGGCACGGCAAGAAGTTCCCTGAAAGCCTCTTGAAAAAGGACACTGATCAAGAGTTCTAAGACCCCACTGCTCCACTACTGATCCAGCTCCCTGCTAGCAAGCCTGAGAAAGCAGCAGAGGATGACTGAGGTACCTGGTGCCCTGGACCACCAAGAGATCCATAAGAAGCTCCTGGCTCGCACTGGCCTGCTCCAGCCCAAGCCATTGGGGCCATTTGGTGTGAACGAGCACATGGAAAAGACTCTCTTCTCTCTCTCTCTTTCATTCTGTCTTCTTTCTCTCACCCTCTTCCTCCCTGTTTCTTAGGCTATAGCCCTGCCTTAAAAAAAATTTTTTTTAAATCTTAAAAATCTTTAAGAAAACACCACCTATCATCTTGGGGTAAGCACAGCAATGCTAGCACAGTCCACAGGACGTGGAAACCAGGATACACACACGATGTGCCAGAACTGTCACTTAAGCAGAGGTTTCTCAGAGCAAGAGGGCACATCGTGACTGTCCCACGGAGTACGAAGAGGGCAATTGCACCACTTAAAATATTAGTGGATCCTCTGCTTTTTAATTTAAGATTTGATTTTATTTGAAAGGCAGATTTACAAATAGATAATGAGACAAAGATCTCCCACCCGCTGGTTCACAGCCCTAGTGGCTGCAACAGCAAAAGCTGAGCCAATCTGATGCCAGGAGCCAGGAACCTCTTCCAGGTCCCCCCATTTGGGTACAGGGTCCCAGAGCTTTTGCCCATTCACTATTGCTTTCCCAGGCCACATGCAGGAAGCTGGATTGGAAGTGGAGCAGCTGGGACACGAACTGGCAACTCTATGGGATGCCGGTACTTGAAGGTGAAGGATTATCCATTTGAGCCACAGAGGTGCCCCCGCCCCCCGATTTCTAATCTAGAGTGTGGTGCTAAGACTATTCTCATAATATAATAAACATGTAATATTTACCACCATGTGTTACACAGCCCATTCAGTAAAGATGACTATTATAAGAATAATCATGACAGAATGAGACAGAAAGAATAAAGAAACAAGCTGTACACGACCATAAATACCATCTGTGCATGAAAGACACACAGGGTATTTTTAAAAAGATTCTAGAAAACTGAATTTAAAAATCAATATTACAGTACAAAATTTTTTTAAACCATGCGTATATAGTGAGTCATTAAGCGTTCATGAAAAGTATATACTAAAACCACTGAGTGAATTTGAAGTTTTCAACATTCAAACTAATTTCATTTTTCCATTAACATTCAGATAATTATATACTTAGAATAAGAATATTAAAAAATGAACAACATCTAATCTACATTTAACAAGTTTGAAGTCCCAGTAACAGAAATAGACCTCCAGGGGGACGATGCCGGCATCCAGCAAGGCCTCAGAGTGATGCTTAAAGCTACAACTGACCAGGTACTGCCGTGCCCATGATCATGACCTGAGCTTGAAAGGTTTAAAAACAAATTCATCTAACTTTCTCCTAGTAGAAAGTCAGTGCCAAAAAAAACCCAGAATATTCAACAATAATACATACTAATAAGCAATCTATTCCTTTATTAATTCATATGGAACTAAAAAGCAAAGTACAAAGAAAACATTAATTAATAATATCCCAAAGACTGATCATATTGGTATAAACACACATATCGGTATAAAAAACACAAGTATATTATGAAGACTTTAATCTTACTCTGAGTGAATGTCACTTGTCATTAAAATCAATGTTTCGGGTATGGTACAACGGCTCAGTGGCTATCCTTGCCTTGCATGTGCTGGGATCCCATATGGAAGCCAGCTCGTGTCCCAGCTATTCAGTCCCCCCTGCCTTGCTGGGAAAGCAGTTGAGAATGACCTAAACCTTGGGAGCCTATACCTGCGTGGGAGACCCAGAAGAAGCTCCTGGCTCTTGGCTTTGAATTGGCTTAGCTCCCGCCATGGCAGTCACTCAGGTAGTAATCCAACAGATGGAAAATCTTTCTGACTCTCCTTTCCTCTATAAATATGCCTTCCCAGTAAAAAATGAAATCGTTTAAAAAAAGTTTCCTAGCTGCTTAATAAACCTTTTTTGATTACTAAAGCATGATCATTCTGAAACTGATGCTACATAATTAGAATGTTTATGCCACAGTTTTGTACACTGATTTCAATCTACTTATATAAAAGATGAATTGTCAATCTTTGTTTTTATTTAGTGGCATTTCTGTAAGTAACCTTATATAACATGACCAATGATCTCTGAAATCTATCCCACACTAGTCTCTAAAATCTGGAACGATGCTTGGGCACATGTCCAAGTAGAATGAAGGGTGTAAATTGAATTAAAGTTGTTAGTAATCTAACTTGAACACAGCAAGGATGCCTCGGATCCTCTGAGTAGATCCAATTTGATCATGAGATCCTTGCGAAAGCAGAGGTGGGAGGCAGAAGAAGGAGGGGACCGAGGACTGCAGGATCAGAGGCTGCGTGATGACCTGCAGGAAAAACCTGAGGCCCCGAGCAAAGGACTGCAGGTGTCCAAGAGAGGCGAACAGCAACCACAAAGATTCCTCCCTAAAGTCTTGCCATGCATACAAATTTATTCCATAAATAAGTTTTTCTCTGGAAGTAAAACATTCATTCAAATGATCCTTTCATAATGCTTAAAGGAAATGCGTAATTCTCCACTTCTTGTTGAAACTGTTTTCTGACTTCAATAATAATTCACTCCAGCCATTTCTGATCAACTGCTACTCCTTACAATCATCAATTCGCATTCATCATGTCTGCCCATGCTGACATTTTTATTCCTGGATCAAAGGTATAACTCATTTCTTGTATTTCAAGTCCAATGTCTATGTGGGTGCTTCTAACAGAGCTGTATCTCCTCCCAGGACCATCCACCTGTGTTTTTTCTTGCCTGAATTGCAGGTACCTTCACACACACCCAACACTCAGTTACGATCTTTCCTCAATAATGACCTCTTGCAGAATTCCCTAATTCTATCAGTTGTATTATCTTCCCAATTTAGCAAACGTACCCTGATGTTCATAAATCACGATTTTTCACCATGCAGACATTACATTTTTCTTCCTACATTAATTAAACTAGTTCAAACCATTAAGCTGAGTGCTACAGCTTCAAGGTGTTCCTCACTGTCAATCATCCCACACCAGGACACATGCTTTGGTAAACATATTAATACGACACCAAAGCTCATAAACCTTTCATCATTCCTTTCTCCCTGGATACAATACCAAATCCTAAGCAAGCAAGCCTTCAGCAAACTTCCTGAACCAATTTTTCTAATTTTTAGAATATGCTGTCAAAAATAAACCTGCAAAGAAATGTAAAAAGCCACATTATAAGTAAAAAGAATAATCTAAATGCTAATAGTAGTGGCATAATTATGAAGAATTGTGTGCACCAATTAAAAGTACAGAAAACTAACCATAATATACTAAATTTAAAAGGAACAAAAAATGTTACGTGCAATATAAACCTATTTGCATAGAATTACATGTACTTCTGTATTCTGACTTACACATATACAAACATAAGGAACTATCACCCAAATTCATTATTGTGCAATCAAATTCTATATGGTGTCTGTCTTTGTATACAAAAAGCAAAAATAATACAATATTTTGCAGTTTGCAAAACATTTTTTTAAGATCTAGTAATTTTTATTGGAAAGGCAGATTATAGAGAAAAGGAGAAACAGAAAGTGTTTCAACCCACTGGCTCACCCATGAAGTGGTCACAACAGCTGGAACCGAGATAAGCCACAGCCAGGAGCACTTGTTTCGGGTCTCCCACGCAGGTGCAGGTCCCAAGGCTTTAGGCCGGCCTCTACTGCTTTCCCAGGCCACAGGCAGGGCGCTGGATGGGTGGAACACGAAACAGTGCTCAAATGGGACCCTAGCATGTGTAAGGTGAGGATTTAGCCTCTGACCCACTGCACCAGGCCCTACAAAGCATTCTAATAAGGAACTAATAAGCAATTTTAACGAAGAGGATGAGAGTAAGAGATAAAAAGAGAGAGCCACATTTCATTTGTGGTTCACTCCAGAAATGCCTTCAAAGCAGAGGCTGGGCAAGGCTGGGCAAGCCTGGGCAAGGCTGGGCAAGGCTGGGCATGGCCAAAGTCAGAAAATCGGGAATTCCAACCAGGCTGCATGTGCAGGTAGCAGAGATCAAACACGTGTCGCCTCCCTGGGTGCACATTACCAAGCATCTATACTGTGCCAAGGTTTACACAGTAACTGAGTAGATTTTAAGGGATACAAGTATATAAAATTAGAAAACTGCAATCATTTAATAATAAAATAGCATGGAGTGCAAATTAATCTGCAAGGACTGATTCAGTAGGTCTGGCCAGAAGCACTCAATGCTTCAGGGAGACCATCATCATCACTTACTGTGGCCCAGGGAAACGCAGAAGCATCAATTAATGGGAGAGTTCTGGCTGAATTGCTTTTCCATAAAAATTTATAGTAAAATAAACTAAGTGAATCAATCAAAATAGGAAAGATCCAAGAATATTTTAAATAGTAAGGTCAAAGTTAAATTCTTTCTCATATTTAGTTCCCTTATCATCTAAATAGAATGATATATTAACAATATATTTGAAATTCTATCTTTATAATTCATTGTTTAAAGTACAGACAGCAAAGAAGGAATGTGAATTAAACACCAGAGGAATGAAGAGTCCCAAAACTGAACACATGGCTGAAACAGTCCCTTTGGATCTAGCTAGACAGGCCAGTAACCGCACACTGGCCCTTGGTTACTACGGAGGACACACGATTTGAGAAGATATATGTGGGTGCAGAGTTTTTAAGGGTAGACTCGGGGTGCAAGAGATGACAAGAAGGCTAACTTCCATTTCCCAGAATCCACTTTCATGGACACTCCAGAGCCAGAGCCCTGTGTGGAATCAGAAAGCACACAGTCTCACCAGCTCAAGGCCACAGGCAGGCCTATGACGACTCACCGCAGATCCCACATGAGTCTCCTCCGCACCAGGGAATCCAAGAAGGACTCATCTTCCCTGGCCACTAACCAGCCAGGCCAGGGCTGCAGTTCACAGGGCAGGTTCTGGTTGTATGTCTATGCCACAGCCTGCCGTCCTTCTCACAAAGACCAGGCAGCTGAACTGCACAGGGCAGAGTACCAAGAGGACAGATCACCCAGACAGAACTCTCAAGACCACTGAATACTGCCTCGCTGCTGACCAGCCAACTGCGTTCACCCACATGAAGGTGGATGCAGGAAGAGGACAGTGGAAATGTGCATGTGCAGAGGGCAAACAGGTCGAAGCAGAGCAGCAAAGGCAGCAGGAACTCCGTGACTCCTTGTGAACTGACTTTGAGAGACGATTCTAGGGAAACTTATCCTACAACATCCTACCTAAACAAGGGTCAGATCACCACAAACTGGGAAAGCATCAAAACAAAACAAAACAAAACAAAACAAAACAAAACAGAGCCCTGCACTGTGGCCTAGCAGCTAAAGTCTTTGCCTTGAACAAGCCGGGATCCCATATGGGTGCTGGGTCATGTTCCAGCAGCCCCGCTTCCCATCTCGCTCCCTGCTTGTGTACGGGAAAGCAGTCGAGAATGGCCCAAAGCCTTGGGACCCTGCACCCATGTGGGAGACCCAGAAGAAGTTCCTGGCTCCTGGCTTCAGATCGGCGCAGCACCGGCCATTGCTCACTTGGGGAGTGAATCGTCAGACAGAAGATCTTCCTCTCTGTCTTTCCTCCTCTCTGTATATCTGACTTTGCAATAAAAATAAAATATATTTTTAAAAAACAAAAACAGTGTGTCAACTTTATGAACACACAGGACTTGAAGCCACACCTGCAACAGGACAGGGCCTCAGTTCCCGAAACCTTGGGAACTGCTTCTTGGAGGGGCAGTTTCTTTAGGGAACAGCAGCTTCCTACCAACAATTTTATTGACACACGAAAATAAAGTATGACTGTGATTATACAGGGATCCAGTTATTATTGTTAAATTAATAAGCAAGGTACTCCTCCAGAATGAACAGATAGATCAAAGAAGGAATCAGAGGAAAATAAGAAAAGAAACAAAAGCAGAACATATGAACATCTATAAAATGGAGCAATAGCTGTGGGCAGAGGGAAATGTATATTTGCAAACTCCTTCATTTAAAGAGAAAGATCTCAACCTGATGCCACAGCCTTACATCTTATGTACAAAAAAAAAAAAGTAGAAGAAAATAAAAATTCAAACCAAGTAGACCAAAAGAAATAAAAACTAGAGCATAAATAACAAAAGATTAAAAATTGGCAAAAAAAAAAAAAAAACCCAGCTGGTTCCTTGGAAAGATCAAAAGATCATCAGAAATGACAATCTTTTACTAGACTGATTTTTTTAAAGTTACTCAAATTATTAAAAATGAGAGGAAAATTACTAATGACTACAAAACTAAAAGAAACATGAACAAGAATTACTATATATATATATATATATGTTAACAAAGTGGTTAAAATTAAAGTCTAATGATGAAGAAAAACTTGAATATGTTTAAGTTTGTTGATGAGCAAATGAAAAAGAAAACAAAAAAGCCTTCTTGAAGAAAATGATTCCTTCTTCATTAACACACTGGTTATTCAGTATCCATGGTGCTGTAAATTTTTGTAACTTTATTCCTGTTGCTGATTTTGTTTCATGGCTTCTCATTTAGGAGAATGTATTGTAACTGTATAAAGAGAAATCATATCCAGATGTGAGGATACAATGCAGTATGCAACTCTACTTCCAAATCAAAGACTGACTTCCAATGAAACTGTTGGATATATCTTCACTTGATCTTAGCTAAAAGGTGGAAAAGCGACTGGATATATCTTGACATTAGGATGCTGAACCATCTGCCACTGTTTGTACCAACAATGTCAGGATACACTTAAACAGCAGAATGATGGACTGACGACTGCTTATGAAGGACTAGACTACTGTAATAATATGGGGGAAATCAGTTGGGGGCGGGAACTCAAGGAGGGAGTAAAGGGAATCCTGGAGCCTATGGAATTGTACCATAAAATTCAAAATAAAACAGAGGGGAAAAAATAAAATGTATAAGTTAAACGATATGAGAAGATCTACTCTATGGGATACTACACAGCCATAAAAAGAATGAAATCCTACCATTTGCAACAATTTGGCTTCCGCTTGAGACCATTTCACTCTGTGAAAAGCATCAGTACAACAACCTTCATGCAAAACACAAAACAGATATGTAGGTAACCAGGTATACACATACACTCACTGAAGAACTACAGAATGGATACTGGGAAGTGAAGATATGTTGCAGTATGTCTCACTATATCCAAATAAAAAGAGGACTCCCTATCAGTTCAATACATCTTGACAGGATAATATTAGATGTTCCACCTTTGCCTAGATCTAAAAAGAGGAGATACACTTAGAGAGCAAAATGTTAAATTTGTAAGAGTTACTAAAGGACTATACTACTGTGATAAAATGCAAAAAAAAAAAAAAAAATGATGGGAGGAGAAAACAGGATGACAAGAGGGGGAGGGCAGAATCCCTCTACCTGAAAAACTATCATGGAAAATAATAACAAAGGAGTAACTTGCAAAATCAAAGACACTGAATGAGCAATCAGGCAACAGGCCACAAAGAAATGCCCAGGCCCAGACGGTCTCACCGCTGAACTGTAGAAAACATTTAAAGATAATTAACACCAATTCTTTCAAAACTGGACAAGGAAACATTTTCCAACTCAATTTTCTCATTAAGGAAAGAACGAAGATATTCACATGTGAAAAGAAACAATGGGCTGCAACCTCATCGTATATGCAAATGAACTCAATGATTCAAAGCTGTAAATGTGAGAGGTAAATTCATGATCTTTATGTGTATTAGATGCTCTAGAGGGAGACAGCGGTGAAACTGGAGAGAAGAGACGGAGCAAATGTTGGGGCTCCAATGTAGTATGGTTTTTTTCTACATCATGCCAAACGTACAAAACACACACACACACACACAAACAGCTGACCTTCATCAGAATTTAAATGTGCTTGAAATGACACAGCAGGAGCACAGAATAACAAAATAAAGATCAGAGCAAAAATTTACAAATCATTCTTATTTTGAAGACATTTATTCATAAAGAACTCAACAAAGAACCAACAATAAAAAAACAACACAAGTGAAAAACAGTTAAACTACCCGAATATTTCTCATGAGCAGATATGAAACCAGACAGCAAACACAAGAAAAGCTGCACTCACTTGAAAAAAAAAAAAAAAGACAAATCAAACTTCAATTAGCTATCACTTCCAATCCATAGGCTGGTGATAATCAAACTTTCAGGCAAAAACAAACATTGGTGAGGATGTGGAAAAACTGAAATATTCAAATACTGATAGTATGAATGTAAAATGGTATAGCCGCTGTTGAAGACACTGATTAGAAAGTTCAACATGCCTTTCTACACAAATTCGCTATGTAATTCTCACCCCAGGGAAGTAATCGTATGTCCAGAAGAAAAGTTGCATAGAAATCTTTCTTTTAGTCATAACATCCAAAAGTAGAAATCATCTAGATGCCATGAAATGTTACTGTATCAATAAAATGTGCTATCAATCAACAGAAAGAATGGTGCATACTGTAATATGGGAGAATCAAGAAAATATTTCATTAAGTGAACAAGCTCAGACACAAAATGTCATTTACTGGGACCAGCATTGTGGATTAGAGTAAAGCCATGATCTGCAACAAGCGCATTCCACATGTACAAGGCCACACCCCTGCTGCTCCACGCCCAATCCAGATCCCTGCTAACAGCCTGGAAAGCAGCGGAAGACGGCCCAAGTGTTTGGCTTCCATCACCCATGTGGGAGACCTAACTGAAGGTCTGGACTCTTGCCTGCAGACTGATTCCAGCTGGTTGCTGGAAAACGGACAAGCAAATGTAAGATTTCTTTTCTCTCTCTTTGTCTCCCTCTCTGAAACCCTTTCAAGTAAATAATTAATTTTTGAAAGTCATCAATTTTATGATTCAATTTATTTGAAATATCTACAATCTATACACAATTAACAAATGAATCCCAGTTAAACAGCAAAAAACATTCAGTTGCACCATAGATAAACACAAAACCCATTCAGATATTCATTTTAATGTTCAGATATCAATGTGTAGCTTTGCAAGTTCTATTTAAGCAGGCCAAAATTACTGCAAAATGAGGAAGTAGGGAAAATACAGTAGTATCAATAAGGATTCAAGTAATTCTCAAATAAAGAGTAAAACTTTACAATTACCAGTTTTCCAAGAGGAAGAAGACATCTTTGAAAGAAAAAGGGAAATCATGAGAAATGCTACTTTGAAAATATTAAATATGTACTAGGTAAGAAAAGAAAAACAGAGGGGAAAAACATCCAGGAAGATCTTCATGGACAAACTGTAAAGGACTTCTAAACAATTACAGCGATTCTGATTAGTACATGATTTTCATTTCCAAGTTTACATAAAGGGAAAAAATATTTTAGTAAACCATTCCAGAAGAAATGAAGACATCTGTTCTGGAAAGGAATTTCCAAAACCAGTGAGTTCAGCTAGCACTCAGCTCTTAATTTACAACTAAAATTTCCCATGAGACACGTGGTGGGCTGCAGGAAAGGGGACGATCTCACATCTTTGTGGTGCCAGAAAATGCTCACTGAACACACAGATCACACTGGGAAAATCTGATCAACAAAAAAAATCACACACCAGGACAACAAAAACAGAGAAAAAGCTTTAAGTTCCTTCCACTGATAAATGTGCAGAAAGGCATTCCACAAAGTAAGTGGTCTGCAGTGTCCACGGGTTAAACAACCCGCAGCATCTCGCTTCTCAATTAGTACAGATTCCTTAGTCGTAACACTTCACTCTGTGAGACGAACTGAGGCCTTTCTGTTGCTTTACAAACCAGCAAGCCAAGGGTGACAGAACTTCACACTGGTCTAATTTTTATAGCTGGCAATAATATGGTTCTTTTTCTAGTTACTTATTCTTACACTTCTTTAATTTCCTCTCCCAACTGTATTAAAGGAAAAGTATGGCTTCCATTATTTGGAGCTTTACTCCCCAAATAAGACATTAAGACTTGACCTACTGTTGTACTTTCAACCATAACAATATACTAAGATTTCCACTGTCTAATATATTATTTACAAACTATGCTTTACTTCTAAAATGAAATTATTCTGAAAACAATAAATTCTGAAATTTGCAGTACAGCTCCTCAATAAATCCATGAAGCATTTCCAATCTTTCTGCTGCATTTTCTCCAGTTTTTGGCTATAGTTCTAACTTCCTCACAAGGGAAGACAACGATAATACAAAATTCCCAAGGAAGTCAGTCAGCTTTAGGAACGTCCACACTGACTAGTCCATGGTGGTAAACAGTAACTGAAGCACCTGGGTAAAATTACAGCACCAATATATTAAAAGCAGCAATCAGACTAGGTGGATGAAGCAGTACTTCATGGCAAAATGTCTGGGGTGGAGGGATAATACGGAAAGGTCAGAAGAGGTAAGGGCAGAGATAAGGGAAGAGGAGAGAGGAGAATTAAAGACAGGAGACCTGCACACGTGCAGCTCTAATATTGGTATGTGTAATAGTTTGCAAAGAAAATTGACGGAGATGGAAGCTATTTTGCATGGTACAGTGGCGATGGCTAACAAATGAGTTTTGTGGGCTGAATGTTAGTCCCCTGCCTCATCTGCCACCCCTAATGACAGCAGCCACCTGCTGTTTTATTGTCACAGCTGGAGCCAGTTCACACTCCTTGGTGCTGAGCTCTGCCCATGAGCACCAAGCTCTCTCCTCGCCTCATTACTTTGATGAACTTTTTATGGTCAGCACCCATGAAGACCTCATCTAGGACTCGGCAACACAGACTGGCTTCGGGGAGTGCTTGCCGATACTCCAGGGGAAAGGACACAGGGAAGTGATGGCTGCCAGCGGCTCTCAGCCAGTCCAGAAGTCGCTGGTCTGCACCTAGGACATGGCAGGGCCACACAGGTAAAACACCACGCAGCACTCATACTTACTAATGTGCTTTCTTCCTCACTGGGATGTAAAAATCATAGGATGCTGCCACAATGAGGTTTTTTTCACGGTACATGTTATTACAGAAAACCTAATGTACTGTTTACGATGGCTGCCATAACATTAAAATTCTTTTCATTTTCTACAGATTGAGTCATAAGAAAAAATTATTTCCTTTAGCATTTAACGAAAGTGGCTAAAACTGATGCAGAATCAAAAGATATTTTGTTAATAAAATTAAGTTGGTTTCTACTGCTTTCAACAAAAAAATATAAATCAGCAATTTAAAACTGTAACGTGTACTTTCGATGACAGATGCAATAAAAAGCAAGAACATTACAAGCTTTTTGCAAGCAGTACTGGTCAATTATATATCAAAAAATCATGAAAGATTTAGGGTGTACTGTACAGAAGGAAGACAATAATGTAGCTTTTAGATGTTAACAAAAGATCAACTTTCAAGCCTTACTCTGAGAAAATTGTTCACTATAATTTTAATTATTTACAAACAATGGGTCATACCTATTAAAAAATGGTGACTTAAAAATGAGAATGTTGCATAGGATCACAATAGTTAAGCAGATATTCATGCATGTAAAGAAGCTGAACGGTATTTTCAAAGTGTCTAAACTCAACAAGCTGGGAGCAATCTTAAACCTGAAAACTAAAAACACAAAATCATTCACAAATTCTGCAATGTCATAAAGTTGCAAAATACTAATATGTAAATACAAATCTATATATTTACTATCATTCGCTTCTAAAAATATATATGCTATACTTATCCCAATTCCATCATGAAATTCCCACCAATAATATTCAATATACTGATCTTTTGGTTAAGAGATGTAATGCGAGCTTTATCAATGCTGTTGGGTGTTACAGTGTGCTGAACTACAGCAAACACTCAAACTGATGCTTTTCTGAACACAGTATGGCCAAAGAGCAAAAAAGACTGCCAGTGTACATTTTGGTTTTTATAAGCTCAAATGCTTTTTAACATAGAAGACATTCTACTTGGTAGTATTAATAGCTTCTAGAACACATAAAATGCAAAAAGCAACTCTTAAATATAAAAGGATTCAATTTACAAATTGATGAAACATTGATTTCCAAACCATGCCATTTTTAATCAAATTTAATTTTAATTGATTTGATTTGGAAACAATGATTGAATATTAACAAGAGGATTCTATTTTTAGAATCAGATACATACATTCACATAAAAAAATCATGTCCTGCAAGTAAGAATTATTTTTTAAAATATCAATTTCTGCCATAAAAAAAATACATATTTCAGAAACAGAGAGACAAGGACAGAGAAAAAGAGAAAAGGGAGCGGAGAAAGTTGTTATCCTGTAACTACTGCCCTAACCTGCAAGGCTCTGCTAGGCCAGGCCGGAGGCAGAAACCAAAGGCCCGGGAAGCCGCCAGGGGAGCCTCCAGCCTCACCGCGCAGCCTCACCGCGCAGCCTCACTGCACTGCTGCCTCCCAGGTCCAAATCCAGAGCCAGCCAGAAAGCGAGGCGTTCTCCTAGGACACCCAGACCCCTGAACACCAGGACAAGCACTTGTCACTCAGTCTTCAAATTCTGGTGAGCTGCTCAATGTTTTCCCGCAGCAATTTCATGTTACATCGAACTTACACTTTGTGGAACCCAACTTACAAACCAAAATAGGAAAATTACTAACTACTTGTTTTTAATGAAATTTAACCCGATATTAAGTCAATCAATATGGACAAACAGGAAACACCATTTGACACGTTTTCCTTCATCCAGGCTGTCGTTAGATAGTGAACTTTTCCTGTATTCTGAACACTATGTAATTCTCAGCATATGACCTGACATAACTGTAGTGAAACAAGGCACTCTTTTTCTGTTTAAATAGGTGAGTTGCTCATCATGTAATGGTGTACCTCTTTGTACAACAGACAGTAAAAGAAAACAGGCAATAATGATATCCTTAAGAGAATGAAAAAAGCTCAGTAAATAAATACAAGCATGAGAAATTGTTAGGCATTTGGAGTGACACAGCAGCTGACCAAGAGGACACCAGGTTCTTACAGCGACGCAGACAGCTGAGGATACAGCCCCCTCCCGTGAAAACGGGTTCCGACCCAAGAGGTGGGGCAGATGCCACGCACACACAGGCTGATGAATAACCATGAGAACAGTTTCCCAAAATAGACAACACTGGACTTTCACCAACTCTTAATGCTTCCTCATGCATAATGGATATTCCTCACCTACTCTCACCACCTGCAACACTTTTTTTGTGTTTTCCCAAAGGGATTCATGGAAACATTAACTAATATAAAACAAATATTTGTGTCTGATTACTGAAAACCAAATCTAGAAACAAAGGCAGGAAGTTGTCTCACAGGAAAGCCCTGCCTCCATGTATCAAATGATGACATTCTGGAAAGAATAAAACAACAAGGAAGTAAACAAGACTTACTTGTTAACAGCATTTAAATTTTGTAATTTTTCCCTAATTTTTTTTCTTATATATGATTTACATAAATGATCCTTTAGGAATTTGTACTGGCCTATAGAAGAAATCACTCCTATTAAGCCACTTTGCCCAAATTAGACAAACTTCCACATACAGGCTCATTTCCACAGCTCTGTTTTGACCTCAGTGACGTACACTGCGGCACCCCATCATGCCCTCGTAAAACAAATACCAACTCATGTCCATGACATGGTTTTGACATCCGTCAGAGAACAACATTGCCCCACAGATGTTTCTGAAGTAATGCGAAATTCTGTGTGCCTTTCAAAACACTCCAAGAGACACGTGCACCAGAGAAATGCCGGCATTCTCTTGACCTATGACCTCACCATCTATGAATGGTCCAAGCAACGGTGCTGAGCTTGCCTCACCCTATTAAAACAAGTACCCAACAGAGATGGGTAGGGGGTTGATGTCATCTTCTCCTAACTCTAGAAACTCCCTCCCAATATCTTTAAATAGCTTCCTTCCCAGCAAGAGATGCTGTACTAAATGGAGTAGGCAATCTTATCTCACACCCATTTGATATTTTCAGAATAATGACTTCTCATTCTGAGACCAGTGCACACTCGGGGTGAGGCTCAAGTGCAATGCCAACAGTGCGGGTAGCTGCAGCCCACGCTCTCTGCTGGCCAGTCGAGCTTTACTGCTTCTCTACTGGATGTCCAACACTCCAACACACATCACTTCCCACGGGGATGGCCAAGGCTGCAAGGGAGCAGCAACTCATGTTTAACCACAAACAAGGTTAAAAGAAATGACAACAAACCAAGCAGTAATGATATTAAAATATCTCAACCAACATAAAAGAATTAATACCACAGATAGTACCTTTTCCCAAAATTTCTTGAGCTTAAAATCCCAAGGATTGGGCCGTGTACAGTAGCCTAGAGGCTAGCTAAAGTCCTCTCCTTGCATGCCCGGGATCCCCTATGGGCACCAGTTCTAATCCCAGAGGCTCCACTTTCTGTCCAGCTCCTGCTTGTGTTCTGGGAGGGCATCAAGCACGGCCCAAGGCCTTGGGATCCTTCACCTGCACAGGACACCCAGAAAAAGCTCCTGGCTCCAAGCTTTGGATCAGCTCAGCTCCAGCCATTCTGGCTACTTGGGAAGTGAACCAGTGGCTGGAAGATCTTCCTCTTCTCTCACTCTGTAAATCTGACTTTCCAATAAAAATAATAAATAAATCTTTTTTTAAAAATTGATATACCATAATTCAGTCAAAATACTAAAGTATTTTAGAATAATCTGAAAAAAAACTTAAAAAGTATCTTGATAGTTTGTATCACATACAAACACACAAAACAGATAGATGCATAAAATTGAAAGTTCACTATGATTATTACTGACAGTAACACTATGCTAGCATTTTAACTTGTGTTTTCACTTAATTTACAAATATTGTATAATTATTTAACACACTGGAAAAAAATAAATGCAGGCAAGTAACTTGCCTATAAATACTCTCACATTTGAAAAAACCAGTATCCAAGTTAGTTCCAAGAGCAGTCACAGGGACCATGAGAATGCAGAACCAGCTAACTCTGGAGATTCCAGAAGGAGATTCCAGACTACAGCGATCAAATGCTGATCCCAGGCAAATAAATGCAGTCAGCATTAAAACCAAAAATCAGTGTTATTTCACCAAGTTGCTGCCAGATAAATGAGAATTATTTATTGCCTCAAAGTCATGAAAACTAGTGTTTCCAGCCAGAAGCAATACACTGAACTCTATAGTAAGAGATAACTGGCAGGTCAAAGGGCCTCATATGATATACATGTCTTGGGTAGCGGATTATAATAACAGAGTGCACATCAGTTACTTGATCTGGGGAGGCTATCAATCCTGAGACACACAGCTTGTGTGACAATGCTTTCTGAAAATTAAAAAAGACCAATCATTTAACAATTGAACTTTAAAACACCATTCGATAACTCAGAATAAGAAAACAAAGTATCGCACAAGCAATGATACAGGAATCATAATACACACATTCTTCTAAGAGGCAAGAGACACAACATATAAACATCAAAAACAAAATGTTCCTGATACAGACATAACAGAGTACAAGATTCCTTTCATAACATTTTACATTAAAAGAGGTTATTTCCATTAAAAGTACCTGTGAGAACACCAATTAGGGAATTTCACAGATCTTAAAGCACTGACAACTAACTAGGAATGTGTCACTACCCATCCAAAAAGGAATATTATATACTGCAAATAAAACTTCACAATGGTCTTTGCCTGCTTAATTGTTAAAATTCATCGAGATTTGAAAATTCCATCACATTAGGTTACAAGAACCAAAATATAAAAAATACTCCACATTCCTTTTTTCTTTTTTAGGTTTTTATCAATTTTATTCACATAAGAACAGTATTTTCAGGCCAGGTATTTCCATTTCAACAAAGCAACCTGTTCCCAAGTCCCAAGTCAACTACACAGAGCAGCATGTAAAACGTGCAAGTCACTGCAGAGCATGAAGGCAGAAGTTTTAACGAAGGAAATCTGCCTCATCCCAGCTACCACTTGTACATGTACAGTCAGTACAGACGTACAAGGCACACCTCAGTACGGATGTCAGGCTACTCCCATATAATACCACGTCTGTCAGTTAATGGCAATATCAGTTCATTTCCTCAGGAACCATTACACGAATATCATATATTTGGCCAGGACAAACTGTTCCCTGAACTCACGGTGACACACAAGACCCTTGCTAGTCTACATCGAAAAAGTACACATATACCGTCCCACATCACACATAAGAAACTTGCAATAATCCAAAAAGAGAACATACTCTCTTTAACAAAGTTTTCTGTTACTATATTTCACAGCAGTCATTTAAAAAATCTCTTATTTATTTACTAGCTGTTTTGGTCAGTCTCGCTACAAAAAGAGACAGAAATAAACAATTTTCTTCTTTAAGGTAAAGAAGCACCTAACTTAGAAAGTGTTTCTCTTGAGATTGCACAATGAAAGGTATCATTTAAATATTAATATTATATGTATGTTTATATATATAAATATAGCTTCTGTGCACATACAAATATATACACACTTAAAGCTCAGAAAACAACAGGATAAATCCTTGCAAACAAAGTTCTGTCCTTTCAAGTTACTTATCAAAGGGAAAAATAAAACACACTACCATATTATCGAATATAGTCTAGAGTAACGGATGGCCATTGTAAGTTCAGCACAACTAAATATCATAGCTTCCCTCGCGGCCTGGACACCTTAACTCCTGCAGCTTCTCACAGCTTCTCCTCCTGGGAACAGAGCACACTCTCCTGTCTAGTAGCAAGCTCCAGCTCTGGAGTCAGCCTTTGCCAGTCCTCGCCCACGAGCCCGTCCCCGCACTCACCCACTTCTCACCCAGCCACCCCCAGCGTCTGTCCTCTTGTGTGTAAGCACCACAGCGCTTCAGTATTTAATGGCTTCCTCATTTATTTGCTGAACAATTAAAAGAAGTGTTCTAACTGGTCTCAATGCCTATAATTATTCTAAATGCACTTTAATTGAACACATACCTAAGACCTTCTCCGTATGGATTATCTGCACGGAACCACAGCATGGCGAGCTGGAAATGCTGATGCCTGGATGGGATGGAGCTGTCCGGCCCTGGGAGGACTTTGACAGAAACCTGGGGAGCCTACTGCAGCCCACATCCTCCAGGCACGCAGGAATACTTTCACAGAGTCAACAAAAAACATTTCCTTTCTCATTTTTAAAATTTACTTATTTGAAATGCAGATTTTATAGAAGAGAAAGAGAGAGATGTTCAATTTGCTAGTCGACTCACCAAACAGACACAATACCTAGAGGTAAGCTGGTCTGAATCAGGAGCCTGGAACCTTCTGTGGGTGTCCCATGTGGACAGAGAGGCCCAAGGACTGGGGCAACCTCTGCTGTTTCCCTGGCACATCAGCAGGGAGCTGGACAGGATGGGGAGCAGCTGGAACACATACGGGATGCTGGCACACTGCAGAAGGAAGGTTAACCTACTGTGCCACTGTGCTCGCCCCAAAAATCTTTCTTCATTATTGCTTTTACCGTTTTAAAGCTTTAAAAGAATAGAGAATTAAATTAACAAATACTCAACACAAACTGTGATTCACACTCTCTCTAAAAAAAAGTCATTTTGAACCAAATCAAACAAAAAATTTTAAACAAGAAAATAAAAACAGCAGCAGTCCAAATAAGCGATTTCATGTGTTTGAATCCATTCAGAATTGACCTCATCTCTATTTGTCACGGTGCATTTCACAAGAATTGGTATTTCAAAGTTCTTTCAGACTGTTCATTTCCAAAAAGTATATTTACGAAAGTTGGCTCAATAAATATTCAAGTAAAAGGAAAAGGCAGAATTCCTTCCTCAAAGGCAAGTTTCCTGAGGAGCAGTTGGTTTCTGTTTTCAGTCTTCTTCTTCTGGGTGCTGAGACGGTGAGGACAGCACAGCAAGGCTCTGAGGCCCGTCCTCTGCGAGGAGCCAGACACCGCGACCAGCAACGCTCCTCACACTCCCACCTAATCTCCTTTCATTCCTGCGCAGCCGACACACTGCCTCTTCATCGAAGACTTGCCTCATTCCATAGTAACAGGAAATCGGAATTTTCAAGCAGGTTATTAAAAGGAAAAGGCAAATAACATAACACTAGTGCTTTGTCCTCCTCCTTTGTGTGTGTGAGTGTGTGTGTACTTGATTTTGAAACAAGAGTTACACAAAGGCTGTGAAGGAAGAGAGACACAGACAGAAAGATCTTCTATCCACCTGGACTTTACCCAGAAGACCTTAATGGTCAGCCCTGGAACATGCTAAAGTGAGGCCCTTCGTCCGGGTGTCCCGTATGAGCCCAGGGGCCCGAGCACTTTGGTTATCTGCCCTGGCTTTCCCAGGAAATCAGCAGGGAGCTGGTCAGCAGCAGAGCAGGGAGGAAATGAGCCAACACTTCAAATGGCGTGGCAGCAGCACAGGCGGCAGCCTTAGCCATTCCAACAGCACACCAGCTTCTCTTGGGCAGCGGTGTCCTCCTATTGTTAGGACCAGAGAGGCTGGTGTCTGTTTCAAGCATTTTTACAAAGCCGAAACAGATCTATTTGACAACAAGGCGAATTTACAATCTTTTCAAACATATACACCATACATGATTAAAATCACAGACATTCTAAACTACTGTTTATGTTTAACAAATTCCTGCCAGCTCTACATTTCACACAGACTACAACTTTTTCACCATTTCTATTCAGAGAAGCTATAATATAAATTATTAAGGTCACAGCTTGATTATAATATTATAGTGTGGGTAAAGTAAAATAGCTATTTTTGACCAGGCATTCCAATTTATAAGTGAAAATTACAGAAATAATTATTGCGGAGCCTATGCATGTTTATTTATATTTCTGTTTGTATATTAACTATAACACAATAAACACATATACCTACATTAAATACAGATGTAACTATATACATATAGGAATGCGTGGTTGTGTCAAGTTTTCCTCCTTAATGAAAACAAGAAAAAAGTATTCCTGATTTATCCTGCTTGCAGTTTCAGCTGTTTCACAGTCTTCATTTTAAACATTATTCACTGAATGGTATCACTGAAGCATCCTAGCATCTCACTTGACTTTCTCCATCACTTCATCAGTAAGATTTCTGATCTCCTGTGACACTGTTAACAGCCACTGGGTGGGGTTTGAGGCACAAAGACCAGTTCTCCATTAAGTTCCCCAAAACAAAAGTGAGTGGTGCTGATAATGGATCTGAGCTCCTTTGGTGGGAGGCGAAGCAGTAATCACACTGGCATCAGTGGAAAGGTCACTAAGCAGACAACATCTAGCGACTACTAGCATTGGTAGGAGGGGTGGGCAGTTGAACACATGCAGAGATGCCTGGACCAGCTACCCCAAACTGAGGAATGGTCCAAAGTCCCTCTCCTCAATGCTCACACTCCTTGCCACACCTTTGAATGCCGGGACTGGCAAGTTTTCCTGGATCCATTCACTCTAGTCCTCAGCAATGCGGCAGATCACACCGTGTCCATTCCGCTCTGAGTGCCGTGAACTGAACCCACAGAAGAGGTGCAGGCTGGTGCAGTGCAGGAACACTTACATCACGGGCCGAACGGTGGGCCCCCAATATGACAGATCCTAATCCTGGAACTTCCAGAGCTGAGCACATATGGACAGATGGTGTGTGAGGATGTTATTAGTTTATGGGTCAAGAGATCGGAGACTCACCCGGAATATTCAGACAAGTCCTGAAATAAATGAAATTACAAATGTCCTTCTAAGAAAGGCATAGGGAGATACAACACTAGACAAGGAGACAGCAGGAGTCAGGGATGCAGGGAGTGAAGCTGGGAGGCTGCGCACTAGGGGTTCCAGCAGCCAGCAAAAACTGCAGAAGGCGAGGGACCAAGAGCTACAGAGGAAGCACAGCCACCGACACCTGGACTTGAACCCAGAAACACCGAGTTCTGTTTTGGGGCCTATAAAACTGTGAGACGATAAACTGTTGCTTCAAGTGACCAAATACATTTCTCCCTCAGTTTCGACAGAGGCTCGAACCCTGGGATCCTGTGCACGTACAAGTCCTTCACAGAACACATCATTTCGGTATAGGGCCGAGGCACATTGTCCTGAACACCTGAGATCATCTCCACCTTAGTAACATCCAATACAATGTAAGTGCTGTTGCACCGAACTGTACACGTGTTATGTAGGGATTGACAAAAAATGTGAAACTACACTTAAGAGAATACAGTCTGGATGAAATCTTTTTACTAACTCGGTTCAATTCGCAGAGGACTGAATCCACACAGAGAAGCTGGAGTAGGAGTGACATCACAGGATCACCTGATACAGCAGGTACAGGAGAATGAGGCACTGTATCGCTTCCACTGCCCAGAACACGGCACATTTGAAACCAAAGCTCAAGAAAAAAATCTGGCCACGCATGTTTTTATCTGCACAGAATTTCCTTTAGGTCAAGGCTCAGAGTACCATAAAGCAGTCTCTATTAACTCTCTCATTTTATCTTTTCTATGAGCAAAGTAAAATCATTTTATTGTTTTATTATTACTAGGATGCCTCCCTCATTTGGAATTAAGACTCTGAATTTGTTTACAGTCATGTTCTTGCAAGATTCAAAGAAGATTTTTAAATGTATATTCTCCATTCTCCCTCCTTCTAAGTAGATCAGGGTATCAGTTTAAAAAAAACTGGGGATCAGGATAAGAATCAAAAAGTCTAAACTATTTTGAAAAGTTGTCAATTGTATAGTTCCTGACTGGTCTTGTGCAGCCGGCAACAGAAGCACACGCCTCCACATCTGGTCTCCAGGCCCCGGCCCACAGTGAGAGGGACTAAGAGACAGGTAACCGTTCTCTCTACTCCCACTCCTCACTGGCACCTCTGAACCGGGACCTGTGGAAGAGACATCACTAAATACAGACAATACAAGCCCTAAGCACTAATGTTTAGATTTCACTGCATATTAATATAGAATGATAACTTCTGCCTAGAAAACAAATTACTTGGCAACCTGAGAATAACACCCAGTATGGCAAGAAGAAACTTACTGGCACTGAGACAATGGAAAGGAAGCAACTCCAAATGCTAATAATAAAAACATGCTCCACAATGACTAAGCTTGCTTTTCTATCAAATTCATTGATAATGTCATACAAGTCTTTAGGATGCCAGGCTCAGGAAAAAATAACACATCAAAGACTAATGACATAAATCAAGATCACATATGATGGCCAAAAGTAAATGGAGGGACTGCCACTGTGACTAAATGGCTACGTCCTTGGCCAGCAAGAGCCAGGAGCCAATACGGGTGCAAAGCTTCCCATGCAGTTCATTGCTTGGGGCCTGCAAAAGCAGTAGAGGATGGGCCAAAGCTTTGGGACTCTGCACCTGCATAGGAAATCTAGAAGAAGCTCCTAGTTCCTGGCTTAAGATCAGCTCAGCTCTAGCCGTTGTGGCCAGTTGGGGGGAGTGAATCAGTGGATGGAAGATCTTTCTGTATCTCTTTATCTCCATGAATCTGATCTTTCTATCCAATAAAAATAAGTCTTTCCCAAAAAAAGGAATTTGAAACACATATTATTTGCCACATGCCATAAATCAAAATCACAAAAAATGAATGCCTCAAAATTCAGTTATTTAGGGTTTTTATATTACAGCATATGTAAGAACTAAGTAGCTGCAAATAACAAGTAACTTAGAATATATTACCATTTACAAGCATATATTAATTCGAAAGGCAGAGTGATAGGGGAGAGGAAGAGGGGAGGAAGAAGGGGGAAGACAGAGAAAGAGAGAGCCAGACAAAGAGAGAAAGACTGACTTCCCATCTGCTGGTTCATTTCCTAAGCGGCTAGAACAGCCGAGACGGGGCCCAGACAAATCCAGACTTCCACAAAGAGAGCAGGGAGGTGATCTGAATAGAAGCAACTGGAACTCGAACCATTGCTCCAACACTGGCTGCCAGTGGTGCTCTCTGTGGTTTGATCTGCAACGCTAGCCACGAGAAAATACTCTTTCTTTCTTTGTTTCAGAATAGCTGATGTATCTTTTCAAACCCCCTCACCCTTTAGCTAGTACGGCACATCCAACAACAGGGTCAGAACTTTTTTTTTTTTTTTGGTATCCAGACTCGAATAGTCACTCAGGGTGAGTTCTACACTGTCTGTATAGAGAGAAGCTACTGCAAAACAATGTCTCACTCTATTTTAAAATGAACACTGAATATTTAAAAAATGGCATTTAAAGCTTACGTGACAGTTGTCATGGCACATTATTTTTAAAATCTAAGGTTACACTTTACATTTCACAGTAAGACTTACTTATCTTCATAAATTCTAACTTTTATGGCAACTCATCAAATTGTCATAAAATTCAATATAAAGCACATTCAGGAGATGGTGCATGGTGTAGCAAGCTAATCCTCCTCTCACAGTTCTAGATCACCATAGAGAAGCCAGTGTGCACCCTGTCCACTCTGCTTCTGATCCAGTTCCCTGCTTACGGCCTGGGAAAGCAGCAGAGAATGACTCAAGTGCTTGGGCCCCTCTGCCAGATGGAGAGCCAGTGGATGGTCCTAGCTCTCAGCTTCAAAACCAGCTCAGCTCTGGCCACTGGAGTCAATGAAAGTGAGCAGGCAGATCAAACATTGTCTCTCTTTCTCTCTATAATTCTTTCAAATAAAAGAAGTAAACCTTTAAGCATACACACACACACACACACACACACACAAATTCGGAGATTTCCAATCTTTGTGTTTAGACTCT
>NC_080849.1:2858398-2925898 GCF_030435755.1 Ochotona princeps
TCTCACAACTGAAATGAATTATCTCCCTCTCTTGCATATATCCATTTTAAGCTAGTATATTTACTAAACTAAAATCAAGCCCATTTGACAATCTTAATTGTATTACCTAATAGGCATGGAACAAAAGTATAATAGTGCTCAGAAAATATTATATGTACATCACTAAAACCTGGGAATTCAACATGAGGACAACAGAAACAAATATGAAATTAATGACAGTTGCAACACCAGGAAACAGAACTACTTTAACCCAGAAACACACATACAACCTCTTCATTAAGTGTTACTTTACAATTTTACAAAAAAAGATAACTGCAAGATGTAAAAAATACATGTATCAGTTCTAAATCAAATAACTCTCTCACCATCTGAATGATCTTTAGAGCCACATATTTAATTCCCTTTTCTGAAAATATTGGCTATTTGGCAAGTAAGGGAAAGAATTCATAAATGTATATCATATCTTTAAAAATAACTGCTATGTCATAAAATGAAGCTGTGGCATCTTACAAGTTATCATCATGACAATAATAATGAGATAAGAAATTTCATTGAGATTCCTACAAATCTACATGCCAACCTTACAGGTCCATGCAAGATTAAGGCATCCAAGGCACCTTCTCCCTGAAGCAAAACAACAAAAACACGGAAATCTCTGACTACTAAGAAACTACTCTAAGCAAAGAAAATAACAGTACAAGTAGCACCGCAACGGAAATGTGTGTATGTACACATACACATACAAAATAGATACAACTGTGTGTGTGTGACCTTTTATGCTCTCAAACAAGGCAAGAAAAACCAACTGTGAACATGAAAAAAAGAGACATAAAACTATATTCACATACCAGCCTAAGATACTCAGTCTTGTTTCCTGGCACCTGCCAACGTCAGTCTTACAGACAATAAAAAATTAACCATTCTCGACAACTGAAAGTTATCCTGTAAAACATTTTATTAAAAATCTGAACTATAACAGATATAACTTCCAAAACAAACAAATGAAACAAAACAAAGAATGACAAAATGGAAAATCTAAAACTGCCCTAAGTTTTCAGAGGCATTCTCCGACTGACTCAGAGGGCTGGACAGTTCTTCAGTAGCCTGTGAAATTGTGTCGTCTGGGAGGAAAACCTTGCCGAGAAAAGTTTGTTTGCACAGTAAATCCCGAGGGAAAAGAGCAGTCAAGCAGCAGGGATGGAGTGACACTGCAGGGTGAGCAGTACCCCACGGAGTGTCCAACACGTGCAGCCGTCGCTACTGACACGGCACCCAGAGCGGCTAGACAGTCCTTTTCATTCTTGTCAGAATCAACCGACGCAGGCCTTTAACAGTTACTGAGAGGGGACGGGAGCAAGCAAAAGAAGCAAAAAAAAAGGGAAATTTAAAAAAGAGAGCAACTCTGAAGGGCCTAAGGCTTCCATAGTGAGGGAAGCAGTGCCTGGCAGGGAACAGGAACAGTTGTCTGACATGTCCCAGAGAACGGCTGGCAAGAGCTGCCTCACGGGAGGGGACGCGAGGGGACAGTGTTGCTCAGCCACAGGATGACGTCGTCATGGTAAACACTGGAGACAACCTGGGACCAGAGTCCCGTTACGACACTAATTGTCCATGAAAGCTGACCTGCAGCAAAGCAGCACAGCTCAGCTCCAATCACCCAGAGTCCTGAGCTTTAACATGATTGGGGATGACAAAAGACATTCACGTACCACAAAGCATGGGGAACGCTGCGGAGCCCACGCACGACTCCCAGCAAGGAGACACTTTCCAACTTGCCACTCCTGAACAAAAAAGCCCTAAATATAATACGCAATTTTTTTGACTACAGCTTTTCTGTACTTAATAACAGGAGACAAAAAATGAAATGGCACCAGTATTTTCAAAAACACAGATGTGGTAACTTCAGAAACAAAAAACTCTTTAAAACACAAAAATTAAATAATAATGTTAGCTTTGTGGTACTACGTACTTGATGAATGACTTAATGTTGCCAAGGTGTTTCAATTTGTTCAAAGTACTAAGCATGGAAAGAGAACAGACTTCAGGCACCACATTCTATGATTTACCATCACAGCAGCGCTGCAGGTTCACTGGAAGCTAACCAAGTCCTATAAAGGAACTCCCAATGCTGCCACTGAAAACCACAAAGGTGATTTTAAGTTATCTTAGCTATACATTCTCTTCAAAACTAGTTTAATTTTTAAATTTATTTAAATTTATTTAATAATTGTTATTAAATAAATTTATTATTATTTTATATTATTATAAATTCATTATTGTTGTTGCTATTATTATTATCATTATGATTGGAAAGGCAGATTTTACACAGAGAAAGAGATAGAGAAAGATTTGTCCTCTGGTTCACTCCTCAAAGCGCCACAATAGCCAGAGCTGACCGATCCGAAGTCAGGAGCCAGGAGCTTCTTCCAGGTCTCCCATGCAGGTCAGGGTCCCAAGTTGTGGGCCATCCTCTACTCCCTTCCCAGGCCACAAACCAAGAGTCAGATGGGAAGTGGAGTAGCCAGGACTGAACTGGCGCCCATATGGGACTCCAGCAGATGGGATGCTGAGCCACCAGGCTATCCTGCCAGACCCAAAATTTCTTTTTTTAATTTACCTGAGATCCTGACAGCCTCTTAACAGGAGGTCATATGCACAGAGCAAGGGGGACCTTAGAGTGGAGCAGGAGGACAGAAGGAGGCTTGTATCCCAACCCTGAAGACTCCCAGATCCTCACCAAGGACTATCAGTATGAGCACCGAGGACTACATCCCTACTGCCAAGGAGACCACGGGGAAATGGAGTGCCTTCAGAGGCTGAGAACTCTGAGGTTACCCACCCACATTTGGATCTACCACATGGGATGGAAGAAGCCCAAATCCTGCCTTGCAGGATCCAAGGTCATCGGAACAACAACCAGGATCCCTGAGCGGTCCGCAGAAACAGAAGAACAGTAAACTTCCTTCGGGACTAGGGAGAGGAGCTTTTTCTGGTCCTTGCCTGCTTCCAATTTTGGGTCCCCACCCCCTCTCGTAATAACCATCAGGAGCGCTCCAGAAACCCCTCAAAACAAACAAACAAGCAAGCAAATAAACAAAAAACTAGAATAGACAGAGAACAACAAGGAAAGCTTAGAAACAGACAGGAAATGGTCAGCGGGGATGCACTTATAATTCACTGGGTGGGACACAAAGATTAGTTACTCCTCACTGGGGTATGGAAGATTTCTCTGCACACCCCTCCTAAAACTGTTCACCTAAACTGTTGACATATGTCTTGTTAGAGTTATAGAGTTAGACTACCAGAGAAACAGCCAGATTCAGTAAAATCATACTTCAACACTATAAACTGCTAAAAACTAAAATTAAAATAGGCATGAGACAGCTGAATAGTAATCTATAGCCATTTTAAGGTGTATAGAACCCAGTTGTATATGAACTAATAATTGAAATGTCAATGTAGAAGTCACAGCATGTGGTTCAGAACTTGCATTCTTTTTTTTTTTTTCTCTTTTAACATATTGGTTACTCAATACCATGTCAACTAATTTCATAACATTATAAATTGTTACTGATGTAAAGTCGGGGCTTTTAATTGATCGGGATGATACTCTGCCGGCTCTACCTTCAGACCAGAGATGGTCTCCCCAAGAAACCGCTGAACTTATCTGGACAATAAGATGCTGGACTCTGTCTACGGCCATATCATCCTGAACACTCTCGATCTCGTCTGATCTCTGAAGATGCTGGACTTTATGCTTGGTAGATGCTTGCAATGAAATAATCTCAACTGTACTTGAACTGTGGTAATGCAACAAGGTGGAGGAATCCACCATGGGAGGGGGGGCTTGAGGAGGTGGGGGGAAGCCCAGTGCCTATGAAACTGTGTCACATAATGCAATGTAATCAATAAAAAATATATATATAAAAATTTAGACCAATAAAGATAAATACATAAATTTTTACTTTTTTTTTTTATAATCTATTTTATTGTGTTGTTGACAATCTTTACATAGTTAATTACAGTTAAAGAAAGAAAAAGAAAAGAAAAAAAAAAAAGGTTCAGGGGGATAGGGAAGTGGGTAATACTATTATGTCCACATTGTTTCCATCTTGTATCTGAGGTAAAGGGGGATATTGAGGGGGAAGCCCCACCCGGTTTCCTGCCCACCCCGAGTCCCGGATGTGGGGCATGCTCTGAGATATGTGCTCGAGTGGTGTTAATAGTTCTCCGGTTATGAATCGCTGCCAGTTTCGCTCAATGAGGTCGTCCACTGATTGATATGGTCCATCATAAAGTCTCCGTTTGCCCCATATATCGCTGCCAACATATGTAAAAGTTAATGCAAAGACATCCTTCCATTTTGCTTCTGTCTATACTGAATACAAATACAGCTAATTTAAATAAGCTCCGAAGACATGAAAGGCAAGGTGTTAATGTTTTGTATATAGGGTTATTACATACCACAGTGACATTGTATCAACAAATGTGCTTCATATTTTCCTATCTTATTGAATGTGGCATATTTGATATATGATTATTGCTCACCAAAAATATTTCCTAAGTCCAAAGCAAACGAAGCAGTAGGTAAGTCAATGAACATGCAAGGGAAAAAACACACGTGACCCTGCTCTGGGCCATCCAGCTCACCAGTTCACCCTCTAGTATGGTTCTGTAACTTAGTACTGATACTTCAAAGTATCAGAAATCAAACTGTACACTATGAAAACGTCTGATCTTTCACTAGCACTTCCCAAGTACAGGTTACAGGTTCAAGAAACAGCAACCAATAGTAACTGACAAATACCAAAGTGATGCTTGTTCCCTTCCACTGTCCTCCCATATGCCACTGGTCCCAACTTGAGAGGTAATAAATTATCTCTAGAATTAACATAGGTCACTGAACATAAGAATAAGATACTGAGAAGCACTGTACTGAACCGGCAATTTGAAATATGGTCCACGAAGATCCCCTAACCTTCCCTTTTTGAAATTCATCAACACCCAACGCTCCTGACTAATAGTTAGTCACTGAAACTCCACAAGCAAGCTGCTGGTTGTACCTCCACTACCCACACTTTCCAGGGACAGCCTGAGCAGCCTGGCTCTTAGTTCTTTTATGCACATGATCATGTGGATCCCACATCACCACATCCACCCCCAGACCTTCTACCACCCTCCTCTGAATACAAACCCAACCCGCCCCTCAGGGTGCAGCCATTCGAACGATCCTCAGAGGCCAGACTGACCAGTTCCTGAACAAGGGCCACACACGGATGTGAAGCTCAGTCCCCAAATAAACCACTGCTTAATTTACTAGAATTTACTAGAAATTAAGACTAAAGGGAATCCCAGAAATACATTTTTCTAAGATGAGAAAACAAAGTAAAAAGCATTAAGGATAGTTTGTCAGGCTAATCCCAAAGGAATGTATCTCCAACATATACTGACCATGTCATATGGATCACCTCACACAATGCGGCTTTCAATCACAGAATTTCCCAAACCTAACACATTATCTACTGACCACTAACTTCTTAAACTTTCTACAGATATTTCACTTCAAACAACAGGATGTCTTTATCCTCTTCACTGTCCACAGCAAACCTATCACTGAAGTAATTCTTCTAACATTTGTTAAGTTCATATCCTATTTCTGCCTCTGTTGCCATACTCTCTAGCCAGGCCTGTGTTATCTCTCCAACACAATGATGCCAAAATCTCCAAACGGCATTTCCGTCTACTACCCACATCCAGCCTAGAACAGGCCTGTCACTCCGGACGGAGCCACCTACTTTGCTCATACTCCTCAACGGCCCTGCTCTCAAAGCTGTTTTTCACAGTGCCAATGACACCCTCATCTTTACATAGTTACTAGATCCCTGGCATGCGCAACTCAGAGGCCTGCTACAAATGCCCACACCTCTGCTCATTTCCCTTCTCCCCTATGTTCTAGAAAGGCTCAGAATCACTTGCCCTTGATTCTGAAGCTGGAAAAGTAGTTAAAATGAGAAGATTTATTTTTAATCTTTTGGAGTTGGAACTAAAATTAAAATATCAGAGACATCACTCAGACATTAGCCTGCCCAAGCATCTACACTACCACAGAAAGAAAACTCAGTGGGTTCGAGGATGCTCTGCCCGAGACTCTACGGATCTGCAGATAAGTTACAACTTGGCTAAAACCTAAAAATTATTAACCAAAGTGTATGTTCCCAAGATCTGGATTCAGGGATGCTGTGGCAGAAGATACAGTCCTGCACAAATTCCTCCCATAAGCTCCGTGTACCTCGGTTATGCAAATGAACCTGACCTTGACTACCAGTATCCTATCTGAAGCTTTTACTTCTTCACACTGAGTGCATTAAAGGTTGTTATCAATCATTAGGAAGAGCACTGCTTGTTTATCTTTATATATATAGTAACCAGCTCAATGCTTGACACAAAACAGAAAAATTAGCATTTGCAGAGCTGCACTATGTAAACTAATGACCCTGGTTCCCTATTAAGACATGTAGCAAAAAGAAAGAATTCTTTAACATCCCCCCAGTCTGACTACTACCTTGGAGAATGACTAGAGATGAAATTATAAATGCTGAAAACTATGCAAAATGCATTTTATGTAAAAAACTATGTAAAACTGATACTTTGTTCAATGTTTGGTTATACTCCAACAATAGGAACAAAGAAACTAATCATTGCTGGCTTCAACAGGATTCCAACTCGAATGGTTCCCTAGAAGGATGAAAGCTACTGCATAGTAAAGCTGAGCAGTCTATGCTTTACAGTTCAAACATCAGCCAAAGGGGGATCACTCAGTGCGACAGGCTTCAATGAGTGATGCTCAGACACAACACGAGACAGAGGATCCAGACATGCTAATGGAATTGCTATATGTCTAGAATTAAATTAACACAGTTACATATTCTAAATGTCCAGTACATGACTGCTTCATATTCCCATTATACTCTGGATGATGCACATTAATATTCAGTCAGCTTTTCGGTTTAATTGTCAAATGTAAAGTAATTTTTCCATGTATAGTATCCCCAGGCAGAGCTGTAACTTATTGGCTTAATGATTCTGACATGGTGGTCAGCCCTGGACAATTCTCCACACAATCAACACGCTGTGTAAAGACTCAGTTGGGATCGTTCCTGCGGAAGGAGATGACCCGTCGTGGCGTCTGGTAATGAAATGCTCTCTCATTCATGATTCCCGGACACAGAAAGCACAGAAGCAGGTCTGAAGACCCTGTCGGGAGGAGGACTGGGAGAAAGGAGTCCAACAAGGTGCTGAACGGAAAAGTTCCATCAACTAAGACAGGGAAAAAAACCGATCGCAATTCGTATCAGTGAGTACAGAATTATACACTACGTACAATGCATGGCTGTTACTTCAGCACTGTTTCTCTGAAAATGACTGACTCCTTGCCATCCTCCGTAACCCAAGAAAAGATCATGAACATTGTACAGCTATACAAAAATCCAAGCAAAACCAGCACTCAATGTCAATGGGACATTCCACAAAAAGAAACTATACTGTACAAAAAGGAAGCATTTACTATTATTCACAAATCATTTTTCAGCAAATATATTTGAAGTACTATAAAAACTATTTCAGTTACAAAACACCATCTACCCAAATGTGTATGTGTGTATATATTTATATATTTCAGTGCATAAAGATGATAATTAAACATCTTTTTCACATTTAACAATGAAAATGGACCTTTCCAAGAACTAATTAAAAAGAAAAAATTAAAAGAAGATGCTAAAACTAATTTTTAAATTAAGATCAACTATCAAAAAATTTGAAAATTTAATCAAACTTAGCAAAATTTGAATTGCCAGAGAAATGACATAACGAATGTGCAGACAGGGAAATAAACAGAAAGCAATGATACACTGAAGGCACTGTGTTTTAGGATATGAAGCTAAATCCTGTCTTGTGTTTTGAAACAACTGTTATAAAGGCTATTTTTGAGACTTTTTGAAATGTATACTTAAAAGCAATGAAACATGAACAAATTATTTTAAAATGAGAAAATGTGAATGCAAAAAAAAGCTTCATAAACTAGTTTATCAGAAGTACACTGTGAAGATCCTCACACAGGAGATGAGGGGGAATGGAAAGCCAGAGGTAGAGACGGTAAAGCGAGTGTCGCAGACTCAGCAAAGACTGACAAGTCATTGAAGAATATTTTGTAAAATCTACATGAAATCTTTTTTAAAGATATTTAATTTGAAAGGCGAGGTACAGAGGTTTAAGACAGAAAGAACAGAAATCTTCCATCCACTGGTTTACTCCCCATATGACTGTAAGTGCCATGTGAGCACGGCCGGGTCAGGAGCTTCTTCTGGGTCTCCCCAGGACTGCAGGGCCAAGCCAGAGCCACCCTCTGCTGCCCTCCAAGTGCATCAGCACATGGCTGTGGACAAAGCAAGGCAGCCAGGACTCCAGGTGGCGCCCAAGTTGACTCTGGCGTTGTAAGCATTGCATTGCCTCCTAGCCCACAACATTAGCCCCTGCAGGAAATGTATTTTAAAAATAACTACATGAGGGTTCTGATGGGGGAAAGATCAGCTGGAGGTTGTAGAGTTCAGTCCAGAAGCAAGAAAATGCTTGGCGCCAGTGCAGCCAGCTCATTCCACTTCCTTGTTGGCTGAAGACTCTGAGCACTTTGGAGATGTGGTTGACTCCAAAAAGGTTTCAGGGAAGGAGCTACAATCTCAGCGGAGAAATCAGCCATGGTTTGGGGCAAAGAGTGACAGTTCAAAGCAAGAATACGTAAATAGGAGAGCCAAAGGAGCCGATTCTATGACTAAGCTCAGAACACAGCCACGGGGAACAAGGGCAGTCACGGTTCCGCACTGAAATAAGACGGAGAACAGTCTGCTCAGCAGACAGCTGCCACCACACGCCAGCCAGCCCAGCTAGCAATCTCAGCAAGGGAACAAAATAATGTTTAAACATCAAATGGCAATCAGAAGGCAAAAATTAGCTATAATCAAAAAGGGACTTCAACAGCAAAATGAAAGAGCAAGTGGAAAAAATCAGTGATTTTGAGATAAACACAAATTGTTCAATGCAAAGAAAAGAGAGAAAACGTTAGATTGAAAGAGAAAATGAAAAAGCTGCAGATGCCTAAGGAAGAACATTTAACAACAACATAATCAAAAAAGGTCTAATGTATAATTATCAAAACCTACAAAAGTAAAAGAGAAAAGGGATTAGGACAAGGTTTTGACGAAATAACGGCGCCCAAAGGAATGTTCAGGGAAGCATGAGCGGCAGCGCGTGGGGCGGCGCAGTAAGCCTCTGGATGATGCTATCAACGATGACCTGCTCCGCTTCTCATCCCTCTTCCTGCTGATTCACTTGGCGGGGCAGCAGAAGACTGCCACCCACAAGGAGACCCAGATGCAGCTCCTGCCAGCTGCCTCTGGTCTCATCCAAATCTGACTATTGTGACTGATGTGAACGAGCAAATAAAAGAGATTGATTCTGTTTCACTTGCTCTCTCTCTCTGTCTCTCGCTCCCCTCTCCTTTATCGCACCAACTCACTCACTCAAATATTTTTCAAAGTGTAGAACTGCATAAAATTATAAAAAACAACAATTTCCAGATTTTGAAACTCAAACACAAGCAGCAAATTAAATATACAATATAAAAACAAGTTTTAAAAAAGA
Organism: Ochotona princeps; assembly: GCF_030435755.1. NCBI lineage: Eukaryota > Metazoa > Chordata > Mammalia > Lagomorpha > Ochotonidae > Ochotona > Ochotona princeps. The sequence goes on from NC_080849.1 coordinate 2,868,092, forward strand.
CAAGAATTTTTTTTTAAAGATTTTATTATTATTGGAAAGCCGGATATACAGAGAGGAGGAGAGACAGAGAGGAAGATCTTCCATCCGATGATTCACTCCCCAAGTGAGCTGCAACGGGCCGGTACGCGCCGATCCGATGCCAGGAACCAGGAACCTCTTCCGGGTCTCCCACGCGGGTGCAGGGTCCCAAAGCTTTGGGCCGTCCTCAACTGCTTTCCCAGGCCACAAGCAGGGAGCTGGATGGGAAGCGGAGCTGCCAGGATTAGAACCGGCGCCCGTATGGGATCCCAGTGTGTTCAAGGCGAGGACTTTAGCCGCTAGGCCACGCCGCCGGGCCCAAAAAAGACAAATTTTTAAAAAATCATTGACAAAACTCAGGCCTGCTCTGATGCAAGAAACAAAATGTGTAAGAATAAACAAAGTAAGCCTTTATCTGGCAAAAGAAAGATAAACCACCCAAAAATACTTGAACAGAAGGACAAAACAGGTTCTAGCAGGTCCTGACAGTGATGAGAGCCAAATGAATTGAGTTATGACACAGGAACACATTACCAATTCACCCACCCTCAACCGCCCAGCGAAGCCCCTCAGCTCCGAGACAACAGCAGGGATAGGCACAAACCTGCCGACTGGCTTGCTGTGGTGGCTACACATCTTCCATCCAGGAGTTCCTCCCTCTCTGATACGCACTGGCCCACCCTTTCTCCTCGGCTTGCCACTGGTCACAACACTGACAGCATCCTTAGCATCTGTGACCAGCTTCCTGCCAGCAGCTGCCTGGGAAAGGGGGAGAACCTGCTGAAGTCTTCTGAGGACAAAGCAATGAAAATGTGACTTCCTGCAGCACAATGCAGAATGACGGCATCTGAGAGTTAGGAGAACATGGAATCAGAACACCACTAAAGCAATGCTTTAAAGACTCTCATGAAAAACTACTAAAGTTAAGTTTTTGTGAGCTTATTCTTAAGTTGCAAGGGTAGCACTCCAAAATGTCTTAGCTAAATTTTCACGGCACAGAGAACCTCTGGGATCTCTCAGGGTCTCAGTCACAGAAACTGAAGGACCTGAGACTTGGTCCAGGTGTTTCTGTTTCTCAGTGCCCCACCTTGCTTCTTCTCACATCACACTCTCACTGACTGGGAAATATCAGGAGACTTCAGAAAGTTGAAGAAAAATGTAATTAAAAGATCAACTTATTTTAGTGTTACAAATTTGAAACTTTCATTAATATGTATTTTACATTAACAAAATTAAATAAACTTACCTTTTAATTTCCCACTATTCTTTTGAAGTACCTTTCTATTCACTTCCACAACAACATATCAGACACTAGCAAAATTCCACTAAATAGACAAATTTCAGGGAACACGAATTGAATTGAAATATTCTTAAAATTAGGCTATCATCCATAGGTAAAGTACATCTTGAAAATAAAAACAATTGGTGCAGCCTAATCCTCTGCCTGCTAATGCCAGCATCCCATGTGGACACTGGTTGGTGTCCTGGCTGGCTGTTGCACTTCCAAACCAGCTCCCTGTTTCTAGCCTGAGAAAGCAGCGGGGGTTGGTTCACGTGGTTGGGTCCTGCCCCGCAGGGCAGACCAGGTCAAAGCTCCTGGCCCCAGCTCTGGGTCAGCTCAGCTCTGGCCTTGGTCGCCATTAGGGAGTGAACCAGCAGATGAAAAATCTCTGTGTTTCTCCTTCTCTGTAAAATTTGCCTTTCAAATAAAAAAAATTTTTTTTTAAAGATTTATTATTATTATTGGAAAGCTGGATATACAGAGAGGAAGAGAGACAGAGAGGAAGATCTTCTGTCCGATGGTTCACTCCCCGCCGGTGCCCGCCAATCCTATGCCGGGAACCAGGAACCTCTTCCGGGTCTCCCACATGGGTGCAGGGTCCCAAACCTTTGGGCCGTCCTCAACTGCTTTCCCAGGCCACAAGCAGGGAGCTGGATGGGAAGTGGAGCTGCCGGGACCAGAACTGGCGCCCATATGGGATCCCGGGGCTTTCAAGGCGAGGACTTTAGCCGCTAGGCCACACCGCCGGGCCCTGTAACATAATTTTTTTCAAGATTTATTTTTATTGGAAAGTCAGATATACAGAGAAGAGCAAAGACAGAAAGATCTTCAGTCCACTGGCTCACTCCCCAAGCAGCCGCAACAGCCAGAGCTGTGCAGATCCTAGGCCAGGAACCAAGAGCTTCTTCTGGGTCTCCCACGTGGGTGCAGGGTCTCAGGAGTTTGGGCCATCCTTGACTGCTTTCCCAGGCCATGAACGGGGAACTAGATGGGAAGTGCAGCAGCCAGGATATGAACTGGCACCCACATGGGATCCCAGCACATGCCAGGCAAGGGCTTCAGCCACTAGGCTACTGCACCAAGTCCATTTTTTAAAATAATTTTCTAATACGTGTGGAAGTGTCATGCCAGAAGACAGTAGAGGGCCCGGCGTGGTAGCCTAGCGGCTGAAGTCCTCGCCTTGAACACACCGGGATCCCACATGGGTGCCGGTTCTAATCCTGGCAGCCCTGCTTCCCATCCAGCTCCCTGCTTGTGGCCTGGGAAAGCAGTTGAGGACGGCCCAAAGCTTTGAGATCCTGCACGCATGTGGGAGATCTGCAAAAAGCTCCTGGCTTCAGACTGGCTCAATTCCAGCCATTGCAACCACTTGGGGAGTGAACCATCAGACGCAAGATCTTCCTCTCTGTCTCTCCTCCTCTCTGTATCTGCCTTTCCAATAGAAATACATAAATTTAAAAAAAAAATGACTAGAGTTATGACCAGTCTTCAAAACTGACAAAGATAATTAAAACAATACTGCTCACTTTTTGGAAGAAAAAACAGATTACACCAAAATTATTAATAAAGCAAGGGATAATAGTAATAGAAGTATGAAATGACAGTGATCTGCGAAATTCCTAAGTGTGTCTTCCATACAGCCACCTTGGTCATAGTCGAGGCTGTCCTTCTGAATTCAACTGCTCGCCCTTGTGCTTCTCCCCCAAGAAGCCATCAGGATCCCACAGAGCAGATGCTGAACTGCAAAAAACACACTGTCACCACAGACTTAGAAGAAAGTGACTTTGCTGAGCTCTGGTGTCTGACACATTCATTTTTGCCATTACATTTGTTCCAATAATAAATCAAAATACTGGTTATGACTGTTCCATATTATTTAAAAGAGACAAGAAAATAGGCCTTTAATGCACTATCCAAGTTCATTTTCCAAACTTTAGCTGATATGAGAAACTTTTCAAACAGTTGTTTGTTTATAATATGCCCAAAAGTAAAAATCACCACCCTACATAAAATATACACATAAGGCTGGCATGTTGAGGCATGACGAAGGTTTCTGAAGGTTAATACGCAAGGCCAAATGAATTCCGCTCATCTAAAAATTGTCATTAATATTCAACTTATTTTTGTTCTATATTATGCTAAGCATAATATCTAAATGATAACCCCATTAACTGTCACTTGGAAAAATAATAATTTATCTACAAAGCATAAATTCTTCCAAATTGGAAAGCATTTAGAATGGTAGCACTATTACAGGCAACAAGAGGAGTTCCAATAATGTTAAAACATAACACCATCTCCACAACACAGTACCTTCTGAACAGACAGACTACAAAACTGCAAGAAAACATGCTTTGCTTTATGAGTTGAAAGACATAAGAAGGAGGCCAGTATTGTGGTACAGTAGGTGAAGTCAAAGTTTGCTCAATGTTGGTATTCCACATAGGAATGCCAGTTTGATTCCCAGCTATGTTTGCAATCTAACTCCCTGCGAATGCTCCCAGGTCAGCTGTGGAGGATGGTCCAGAGACCGGAGACCCTGTGAATGCTCCCAGGTCAGCACAGGAGGATGGTCCAGGGAACGGGGTCCCTGCGAATGCTCCTGGGACAGCAGAGGAGGATGGACCAGGGACCGGGGTCACTGCTACCTGGGTGGGAGTCCATGATGGAGGTACAGGTTCATGGATTCAGCTTGGTCCACCACTGGAGCTGTCAGGGCCATTCTGGGAGTAAGCTAGCCAGTGAAGATGTCTTCACCTCTTTGTTTCACTTGTTCTTTCTTCCCCTCCTTCCCTCCTTTATTTGGCCCTCACTCTTGCTCTGGCTCTCTTTTACTCTTTCAAATAAATATCTTTTTTAACAAAAAGAAAAAAACTAGAAAATATTAGAAGGCACGAGGGCAGAAAGGCAACACTTTTCTAAAATAAAGTTCATATTAAAAAGCCAAATGTTACTTATTGAGGTTAATACATCAGGGGCTCGGCAGCGTGGCCTAGTGGCTAAGGTCCTCGCCTTGATCCCATATGGCCGCTGGTTCTAATCCCGGCAGCTCCACTTCCTCTCTATCTCTCCTCCTCTCAGTATATCTGACTTTGTAATAAAAATAAAATAAATCTTTAAAAAAAAAAAAAAGGTTAATACATCAGGACAAAACAACCTCAACCAAAGTTTACAGTGCCAAAGTCACATCTGCTTACAGAAAACTTGTAAGAAATATCTAATATATTTTTAAACAAATAGCTTCGTTGTCTAGTGCCATGTTAGGTGCTGCTTTGAACCCCAGGGGAAACTGCCTTCCCTGCCCATCCCAACTTCAAGAGGCACCTCCTTGACTCTCGCAGCCAGCCCTGGTAGGCCATGCCCTGCTCATATCCTGAACCAGAACCTCCTCCAGGTTTTAGCGAATCTTGGGATACCCTGGGTTCATCAACCCTACCTCCCCTACTGGAAAGTCAGCTGACTAGCCACCTTGATTTCCCTTTGCCTTGGAAAAAGGCATTGGTACAGGTGACAGGGATTAGGACACAGATGTCTGTTTGGTAGAGGTACGAATGTGGGATGCCATTACATTAATCTGCCAAACAAGAAACCAAGATTAAAAATAGACACTGGGACCAGCCTGTTAAAACAGCTTACACCACTGCCCCCCATCACCGGTATCCCTACTTTAGGTGCCAGTTTAAGTCCCGGTTGCTTCTCATCTGATCTAGCTTCCTGATGATGGCCTGGATGGAAAAGCAAAGCAAATGTCCCAAGTACTCAGGCCCCTGCCAACCACATGTGAGACCCAGATGGAGTTCCTGGCTCCTGCCTTCAGCCTGGCCCAGACTCAGCCAGTGCATCCAGCACTATGACTCTCTTTCTCTCCCTCTCTCCGTAATTTTGTCTCCCAAATAAATAGATTTAAAAAAATCTGGACATTAATTAAAATCTAACTCATACATAGTGAACCTCATTTTGTCGTTCCGGTCTGACATGGCACCAGAACAAACAGTGTGCCTTCTCCTAAACACCTCTCAATCATCTAGCAAACAAAGCCCTTGTCAGTCGCTGTACTTAGGATGACTACTAGTGCTTCGGACTACGTGAGATTGACTATTCTGTTTATAGAGCGGATTTTCCCATCCTCCATTCAGATCCACAAAATTTACTTTAAATGCAGAGAACAAAGATGGAACACAATGACTAAGTCATTTGATTATCAGTTCAGTGCAGCTTTGACCAAAGTGTCCTTCTGGGGAGTGAAGTAGCAGAAGGAAGGTTGCCCCGCCCTCCATTGCTCTTTCAAGTTAAATAAATAAATATTTAAAAAGGAAAAAAAGAAGGAGGAGGCACAGACTACTACTACACCAAGGAAGTTTAAAAGCTTTCATTTTAACTTTACAGAATTAATTAATGAAACCTAAACATGAAAATTTAAACACTGTATTAATATTGAAATAAAAATTTAACCTTCCAAAATCAAAAGTGAACCATAAATATACAGGCAAAAGCACAAAACAGCTTTCAAAGTGGCATTATTCAAACGGTTTGCTTGCATGTCAGTAACACGTCAGTGTCAAACTGAACAGGAAACTTCCTTGCCTCCGCAGGCCTCCACTTCGAGAAGCACCTACAGAAAGGTTGCACACATAATGCTCGCCGAAGTGACAGCATTATTTCAAAAACCAATTATATCTGTTCATTCGCCTTTGCTTAATTAAAGCAAAAGGCATCAAAATGTTTCTCAGCAGTGACCAAGTGGAAGCTGCCTAGCACACACACAGTAATTAACTTCACCTATCACCGAAGTGCACCGGTCACTCCAGTGTGGCACAGTATCAACACTCAGAATCAGTGCCACCAGGCTCCCATCTCACAGGAGCGAGACTGAGCAACGCCAGCCGGGAAGGGACAAACTCTCCTGTCTCTGCCGGACCAACACCAATGCTTCTAGCCATTCAGTCTCTGTACTCCAATGCGTCACCAGTATCAGGGACCTGTAAGTACATATCTTGCACCTAAGTGCAGCCTGAATGAGGGCTTGTGCTCTTAGTTTACTTTTTTTTAAAAGATTTATTTTTTATTTTTTATTACAAAGTCAGATATACAGAGAGAAGAGACAGAGAGGAAGATCCTCTATCCGATGATTCACTCCCCAAGTGAGCGCAACAGCCGGTGCTGCACCGATCTGAAGCCGGGAACCTGGAACCTCTTCCGGGTCTCCCACGTGGGTGCAGTGTCCCAAATCTTTGGATCATCCTAGACTGCTTTCCCAGGCCACAAGCAGAGAGCTGGCTGGGAAGTGGAGCTGCCAGGATTAGAACCGGCACCCATATGGGATCCCGGGGCATTCAAGGCAAGGACTTTAGCCGCTAGGCCATGCCGCCGGGTCCTCTTAGTTTACTTTTACAAAGAGCAATATATAATACAGATTCTTAAATACCTAAACAGTAAGCTTTAAGTTCTAATAAAAACATTAGATGCTGAAATTTCAGTGAAATCATTCCATATAATTCCATTCAGTCGGTATACACTTGGATGATTTCAAATGTGCTTAATTCAACCTAAAAGACTGATGTTTATTTAATTTCTGAATATTAAATTTAATCATTTATGCCAATTCATCTGATACTTATGTGTTTACAGGAATATATTTAAAATGTAAAATCATTTGAATATACATAGCTTAAAGTCATATATTCATTATTCCCCCTTAAGTTCAAGCATATTTTGTTATTCTCCTAAAGGATCAAAAATTCTGTTGCCAAGACATTATTTTGAGGTCTTTCACTTTCACCAAGTAAGACACAAAACCATAAGGGACGAATATCAGCCAATTCCCCACGACAGGCCCTCAGCCTGCTGAGCTAATGCAGCTGACAAACCTTGATGCGCCATGCCCGGGCGCATTATGTTCATGTCGTGTGTACATCTGGGCATCCTTTATGGCGATGCAGCAAACAGCCAATCATTTATTCCACTCTAATTAGCACACATGTAAATCCTCACCAATCAAGCCACGCGTGGGGTTACTATTGTGGCAGCCATACAGCAAGCTGGCAGAGCTCAGGAAGGAGCAACAGCAGCCGCTGCTGGGCCTCGTGTGAACCTGCCGTCACACCAGCCGACTCCCTGGAAAGCTGCAACCAGCTCTCCCTTTCAGAACTGATCACAGAGTCCAAAAAGAAAAAGGTCAACAGGCAGAATGCTGAGTGGCCTAGTCTCTGATTTTTTTTTGTCCTTCTGATTCGAGGAAGACACCTGAAGCAATCTGCTTTTCTTTTACAACAGCCATTATGAGTAAGTCATAAAAGTTATAAACAAATTGCATATGAGTATACTAGAAATATTTGAAAATATTTTTAAGAATAAAACTCAATCACACACAGAAAGCAATGAGATACAAACCTATGTATCTCTGGATAAAATGCCAGGGTGCCTACAGATATCTACAATGTGTGCTAGAAGCTGATTTTTTATTTCCTTTCATTACTACATGTGATTAAATTAATTTTGCATGCCAAATTGTCAAAAGCAATAAGTGCACACTTAAACAAAAATGTATTAACTTCACTAAAAATGGAAATTGATAGAGAGATAGCATCCAATTTGCGACTTTGCTGTTGTTATAATTTCTGTCATTTCCTTTGATATAGTGAAATTCTACTTGCTGCATTTACATAAAAGAATTTACCAAATAAAAAATTGATCAAAGTTAGAGATTTCTGCAAGTAAATGCCAATGCTGTATCAATACTTACACTTGGTTTTATCAAAATGGTTTTCCCAAATTTATACTGCTTTTGAACATTCATATAACTTTCTATATAACGTACATTTTTCAAATGGTGAGAAATTCATTAAACAAATGCTTATTCAATGCTATTTACATGTTAGAACTCTACAAATTGAAATAGTGACACAATACCAACCTCTAGCAGATGTTACATAAGACAAAAATCAAAGTAAGAAATAGTAAAGTGTAACACGTGGACAATGGAATTAAAAGATAAGCCTCTTTGGGTGTAGAAATATTTTAAATCCACACACATTCATTAAACCCAAAACAAAAATGACCTAAATTACTTCAAAGGGACAATTTCCCTGAAGTAAGGCAACAGCCAGAACTGGCTCTTTGGTGTAGAAACGAGTGTCCTGCCTACGGCCATACCACCCTGAACGCGCCCCATCTCATCTGACCTCAGCAGCTAAGCAGGGTCGGGCCTGGTTAGCACTTGGATGGGAGAAACGAGTGTCCTTCCGAGTGCCCAGCTTCTACAGAGTGCTGAGGTTGGCCACCTGGTCCTGGCTCCAGCTCCCTGCTACTGAACATGCTTGGCAACAGCCACACTGGCTCCAGACACAGGCTGCCTGCCAGCCATGCAGGAGTCCTGAGCTGACCGCCCTATGTCCAGCACCCGCCGGTGGCCTTCCACTGCTTGCAGCAACTAGAAGGTAAAACAGCTGACAGAACCTCTTCCCCCCCCCAATAAGCAATTTTGTTTTTGAAAGCTTACTAATGAAGGTACAAAAAGAGTTAACTTACTTAGCAACAACTTACTAAGTCCTTTGAAATATGTTAGATAAATAAATAAATAAATATGTTAGATAAATGAATCCTTTGTCTCTGTGAAATCAACAGTGTGTTTGGGGAGAAATGCTACGTGCAGCACCGACTGGACTACATGAGGCTCACTCCACCAGGACCAGGAGGCAGGACACCTGCAGCAGCTAGGCCATCCCTGCCCCCAGTGGACACAGCAGGGGCCACTTCAACAATCACCCCACCCAAATTCAATTACTCTCCTTCCTGTTCTCTGTCATGTTGTCCTCCTAAATATTCATCACCCTCTAACATTCTCTTCCTCTAATCTCCAAAAATATAAACATTAGCATCTCACACCATAACGGAAAGGGTCCAGAATATTGGAAATTCCCATTGCAGAGGGCCTGCATGTGGCTGTGTGAGTGAAGCTGCCATCTCTTACTAGAGTGTTATCCCCAAAAGCTCCTGTTCAGATCCAGTTTCTTGTTGGGAAGGCAGCAAAAAATGACCTAAACACTAGGATAGAGCTCCTTGTTCCTGGTTTCAGTCACAGCTCAACCATGGCTAAAGCTGCCAATTTGGAAGTGAGCCAGTGGCAGCGTATTGCAATGAGTATACATGAATAGTCTGAGTAAGAGGGTGCAGGTAGTGAGGAGAAAAGGTTGCATCTACATTATTCCTAATCTTTGAATGGAAAAGGAAAACAAGAAAATGAGATTAAGTAGCTGACAAGAACACTGGCTCACAAACAGTTCAGACAGCTAAAGAAAGCACGGACGACCCTTTGACCTACAAACAGTAACTGCAATTTTGTGCTACAGGTACGAGATTGTTCTCGCCTGCAAGAGAGAGTTCACATCTCTGACAAGACCTTGTTTAACCCATTTGTTTTAATTTTCAAATTGTCAAAAGTGCCCAGCGTTTGTTTTCTATCTACATACAAGATAGAAGCTGTTAATTTCTAGGTATATCTCGACTGATTTAATCACTTATAAAGGACAAAAATATGGAATTGCCAATGTAAAGGAATTCTGAGTTTGATTACACTAACAGTGTTAGCTCAAGCCCAGCATGGTAGCCTAAAGGCTAAATTTTCTCCTTGCATCTATCTGCCAGTATCCTATATAGGCACCAGGTCATGCCCTGGCTAGTTCACTTCCTTTCTAGCTCTCTGCTTGTGGCCTGGGAAAGCAGTAGAGGATGACCTAAAGCCTAGGACCGTGAAAATGTGTGGGAAACCTGGAAGAAGCTCAGGCTCCTAGCTCCAGGCTCCTGGCTTCAGATTAGCTCAGCTCCGGCCATTGTGGCCACTTGGGGTGTGAACCATTGGATGGAGATCCTTCTCTCTGTCTCTCCTTCTCTTTGTCTCTCCTTCTCTCTGTAAACCTGACTTTCCAATAAAAATAATATATAAACCTTATTAAAAATGTTACTCATAAAATCAGCCAAATTCAAATAAGGCAAAATTAGATTCAAAATCACAAAAATATGTTTAAATTAGTTTTTAGAAATATATGCTTTTATAGCTACAAATGAAGAGGTATATACAAGACATTTTACTTATCTATTCCATCTGAAAAAGTTGTTTGAAGTCATCTATTACATCTAAGGAAACATTACAGAAGAACACAGTATCTAAAAAATTTAGCATTTTTTTCCACATTTACCAGGGACATCATATGCAACTAAATTAGACATCACAATGGCCAAAACGGAGGGAAAGAGAGAGATCTTCCAGCTACTGGCTCACTCCCAAAGTGGCTGCAAAGGTGAAGACTGGGCCCAAATGAAGTCAGGAGCTAAGAATTTCTTCAAGGCCTCCCACATGGATGCAGGGACTTAAGCAATTGGGCTACCCTCCAGTTTGTTCTCAAACACACTAACAGGAGCCGAACTGGAAGTGGAGAAGCCAGGAGATAAACAGACAGTTTTCCACAATGGTTTCCTCCCATGCCCACATCACAAGCAGTAGCACAGGCTGAACAGCTCCCCATCAGCCGCCTCCACCAGGTTTGTCTGTTGTTGGACTCACAGGCACGAGCCAAGACATGTATAAATGCAGCTAAGCAGGTCCTCGACCAATGCTTTCACAGAAACATTAGCAGGAAACTGGATGAGAAGCAGAGCAACCAGGATGTAAACACCCAGATAAGGGATGCTGATGCCACAAGCAGCAGCTTAACTCACTGTATAATGCCAACCCCTCAGCTGGGAGCAGGGAGGAAGGGAGGGAGGGAGGGAGGGACTAAGGAAGGGAGGGAGGGAGGGAGGGACGAAGGGAGGGAGGGAGGGAGGGACTAAGGAAGGGAGGGAGGGAGGGACTAAGGAAGGGAGGGAGGGAGGGACTAAGGAAGGGAGGGAGGGAGGGACTAAGGAAGGGAGGGAGGGAGGGAGGAGAAAAGGAAAGGAAATGAAAAGAAAAAGGAAAGAAAAGAAAAAAGGAGGGAAAAAAAACAACCTTCTGGAGCCAGTGCTCAACAGGCTAATGCTAACCCTTTAGCTGGAGCAGTGCCAGTTCGGGTCCCAGCTGCTCTCTGTTAAGGTTTGGGAAACCAGTGGGGAATAGTATGTCTTTGGGACCTGCACCCATGTGGGAGGCCTAGAAGAAGCTTCAGCTGTTGCCGCCATTTGAGAAGTGAACCAGCAGATGGAAGATCTTTCCCTCTGTCTCTCCTCTGTAAATCTGCTTTTCTACTAGGAGTAAATTCATCATCAAAAACCTTCTGTGTATCACCGGTCTTCCCCCACTTCAAAGCACCATATTCACCCTAAGAATCAGTAAATTAACATTACTTAGAAAAATGTTAAGTGTTAATCAGGTTAAAATAAAAAATTTTATCAGTTTAAACATGTTAATCTCACATAATAAATTTCAATGTTCTTGAACTGTTATGTAAAAAATGAAGTGCTTGCCTATTAAAGTGTTTATATTTTGGGTATCTTCCACTATGAACACCAAAGATACAAAAGTATTTGACAAGAAACTCAACCAACCTCTCTCTCCCTCTCTCTCCTCCTCACTCTGTCTCTCTCTTTCTTACGCATACATATGACATGTGTGTAAGCCTACCTCCTATCCCCTAGCTGAACCCAAAGCTTTCCTTACAGCACCCCACGGGTATCACCTGAAAAACTAATGCAGATAGAGACAAACAGCATGAGATCAGCAGTCGCTCCAAGCCGCAATGCTCCCTGATTCACCCCATTAGAAGGGCACCCAGAACTGGACAGTCACACTCCCGCTCCTACGGAGGCATGTGCAGTACAACAACGGCAGCTGACATGACACCCTACAGTAGGCTGTTTGCATGCCAAGTTAAAAGATAATCAAATTGAGTCATAAATTCAATATAGGTTAGAATTTCAACAGGCAAAAATCAATTGAAGATACAGGATTAAACTAAAGTCAGAAGCCGTCAGAGGTACATTAGATGTCCAGTGTCAAAATTCTTGAACACAAACTTACCTGTTCCCTCCTATGGCTCAATGATGCCTAGGGAGGAGTAAGAGGCTTCTGGCCCTGCTTGCTTGGTTTGGTTTCTTGATCTGGTTACTAATTATACAAGTATGAAAGGAGAAAGGAGAAAGGAGAGGCAGGGCAAGGAGAGGAACTATTTCATGCATGTGCAGGAGATGCAGTGTGCAGGCACTCACTGTGGCCCCACCATATTCACCTGCTCTCCTAAAATCACACTAACACTGTAAACTAACCATTTGGGGACTAGTTCTTCGCCTTGGAAATTAAGGTAAAGAATGACCTTTAAGGAGGATAATACAGTTATAACCTAGAAGGAGATGGTAAGGCAGGCCTCAGAAGACAGATAATTACGGCAAAGACTTCAAGAAAATGAAATATTGAAATTAACTGGACTTGCCCTGGCTGGAGGAGGGTGGCAAGTGCTGACATGACAGAGAAGGCTCAGCAGCGGCCTGGGCTTCCGGCCTTCTCAGGGTTGATGCCGTGCGGACCTGCAGAAAATGCCATATATCTGCCCGGACAGAAACAGCTCAGTGTGAATCGATTAGGAATTTTTAACCACAAAACTGATCTCATTCAAGGAGCAAATTTTATATCTAAGAGCACTACTATAACTTGCTGAAAAATTAACCTGGCATAGACACAAAGATAATTAGAAGAGCTAGAAAAAAAGCAGGTTTATAAAATTTAATAAACTTAAATTACAACAAAATATTTCCTGCTAGTTTATTATCCAATGTCTAGAGGAAACAGAAGGATGTAAAGTATGCATGAACTTGTATATCCGATGCACACTTACACAGTATTATAACCAAACCGAAGCAACAGGAGCACGGCGCTGATCATACTGCAAGTGGTAGGGCAAGGATGACTTACATAATTCAAATTCGTGTTTTGGGGCAGCCTTAATTTTCGCAGAACATATGCACATATAGTTATCTCAAGAGAACCACCACCCACAAATTTCTCTAGTGTTTCAACAAAATAACTATTACATAAATATTAGAAAATATATGTTAAAATGTGCCTTAATATAGCTTTTAGTATTTCAATTATAAATAATCTCACACAAAAACCTACAGAACAATGGAAAAACACCTGCTTAGATCTGTCCAAATCTAGCAAATGAAGGACTAAAACCAGCCTGCATCTCAGTAACTGTTAAGTGCTAGGATTATAACCAAAGCAACTTACCTCACCCTTGTGTAATCTCTGATTATCCACTCCAATGGAAACAGATAAAACTTTACCAGGGTGGGTACTAGGACACATTTCTAAACATCAGAACTGCAGAAAAATCAAAAGAAAATATTTCCAATATTTACTTGTTTACTTACTTGCTTGTTTATCCAGCTACCTATCTGAGCCACACAGGTGGCGCCAGCTGCCATCGGCCGGCTCACCTGCCAGATGACTGCAACAGCCAGGCCAGGGTGAGGCCACGCTGCAGGCAAGGGGTGGGAGGGAGGGTGCCACAAAGAGGACCAGAGTTGGACTGGAACCCAGGCATCCCAAGAATCTAAGTCACAAACCTAAACACTTGCGCAGCTCTTATTAAAAATAACAAATTAAACCAACTTTTAACATTGACAATATTATTTTCATAGAAATGAGTATAAAACAATATTTCTAGGAAACTTAAAACATGAAACCAGCAACATGTCTTAATGATTATTTCCTTATCTGTAAATAGGAGTGACCACACAACAGACCTTAATTTTGGTTTGAAATACACAAAAAAGATTAGTTTACATCTTAAACACAGCAACAGCCAGAACTACAAACAACCATTAACAAATGATTTGGGGGAAAAAAAAAACTTTAGTGAAGAAGGAAAAGGAAGGAAACTGAAGACAGAACTAGAGAAAATCTGCAAAGGGCACACGGTCAACACATAGAAACCCATTCTTTCCAAAACTCTTTTTCCTTATATTCACAAACCTTTCTAAATGCTCTTATTTATGGCGTGCCTGCTGGATTGCTTGCCTGGGAGAAGTGATGAGGAGATGCAAAGATCATCAGAGTGTGGCAAGTATGTATCAATTTATACATCCCCCAAGACCTGCCATCCATGATGTCATAAAAACTTGGGCATTTTCCCAGAATCAATGATTATTAGAGTCTATGTCATTCTCTACTAAAACTGTACATTCCTGAGGACAACTGCTCAAACATCCTTGCTAATCTTTGTTCAGTGAATGCCTAGCAAACCGCTCAACATCAGACACAAGACAAACCAGAGCAAGCATGACCAGGAAGGGCTGCACTTCCTCAGCCAAACACAGCAGGCCCTGCTTCAGCACCGGAGACCACGTGGTCTCAAACATGCCAACATGACTCCCACCAGCATGGATCACTATCAAGGAAGATGATTAACTCAGACAGTTTAGTTATAGATCAGAATAATAGGTATAGCTTATTTAAAATGAAATATTCATTCAGAAGTTTGCCAAATCACAAAACTATTTTAGATGGCTCATATTTCCTTGAGTTCAAAAGTCCAAAGATTTATTATTAAGTAAAAAGTTCTAAGAGTTCAAAACCTTGGCAACTACCATTACTATGGTTGTGAATCCATTAAGCTCAAAGGAGAAAAAAAAAAAAATCTTACCAAATGAAATAACTGGCCACCTTGGTCAATTCAATGTATTTCTACATTCTCAACCTGTATATAATGAATAAGTGTAATCCATTATGCTGATATGATATTACAAGTGACTAAGTCACAACTGGATATCTTTTTTTCCTCTACAGCTGTTTGTCTTACCAGGAATTTTAATCTACCATAAATTCTATATCCATTAAAAG
Organism: Ochotona princeps; assembly: GCF_030435755.1. Classification (NCBI taxonomy): domain Eukaryota; kingdom Metazoa; phylum Chordata; class Mammalia; order Lagomorpha; family Ochotonidae; genus Ochotona; species Ochotona princeps. The sequence continues at coordinate 2,883,205 of NC_080849.1, forward strand.
TCTTAGGCCATTGATTTATGCCTTAATTCAGACATGCTGAGCTCTTCAAAACAAATGTTCTAAAACAGCATGCACTGCAAATTGCAATTCTAACATAAAACAAATGCTAAAATGTTAGCATCTTTCCTGAGTATACTGTAGAGTATTAATTGTTGGTCTTGGCAATGCAGCTTATTAGTTTTGCATAATTTAAGTTTTAATTCATCGTTTAATTTTTAATTAAGTAGTTTTTTTCTTCAAGATGTGCTTTCTGCTTAACTGTTAGTTAGCTACTGAACACAGTAAATATAAAACCATTGTAAAGCAGTAAGACGTGACACTGTCATGTTAGAATTTCTTTGATCTCACAAATATGAAAACAATTATAACACTTTATATTCTAAAACACTAACAGCCATTTACATTTATCACTAAAAATTGAATAATTTAAACTCGGAGAATATGCTTAGAAAACTACAAATCTGAACACAAAAGTACAACCAAATAATTTCCTCTACAAAGAAAATCTTACATATTTTTGCTACAAAAAATTAAGCGTCTTCTTGGAGTATCATCCTCCACATTAAAATACAATTTGTATTTTATATTCCTATGAAAACTACTGGGACACATAGTGGTGTATGTGCCGAAGGATACATATTCTTCTCACAGGAGTACAAGGGTATACAGCATTGCCCACCCCACAGAAAATGAAAAAGCTAATACGAATGGAGAAAAATCCAGGGAGGTTGATGAGGGAAATGCTTAACTTGCGAGTCAAGCTATGAGTGCAGACAGAGGTCCAATTAGCATCCTAAAGTTATGTTTACAGTGAGGGGCGCCACCGAATTGCTCTACCACAGCTACCTTGGGAGCAAACGCTCCAAAGCAGCGGTCATTACCAGAGCACGAAGCCCTATCATCCACAGACCTTCATTTAAAAAGAGTATTCTAATAAACTTTTGTGGGTTATTATTTTATTCAGTATAGTGGTTTCAACTGTGCCTTTGTTTTTTATGTGTTGAATGGCCTCGATGTGATGAAACTGGAAAAGAACGTAGGCAGAGGGAATCTAACGCAAGGGTCTGGAACATCACCGCCTACTTCCCAGTCACCTCCCAGCCCAGCCTGACAGTCATGATCAGGACACAGGTGTCTCGGCACGGAGCTTTTCCATCTTACCACCACATCCCAAGCCTTGCCCCCAGGCCCTGTCCTGATCCAAGGACACACACACACATGTCTATACATCTGCTGCTACTATATTACTGTTCCCTTCTTGTTTGGAAATGGAACTGATGAGAAAAATTCCATTGAGCCTTTTTAAGAGCAATGTTCTCACAGCTGTGAGCAGAGTTATAATATAGTAAATGCTCAAAATGAAATAGATTTACATGTAAATTTTCATTCTTTCCCAAAGTGGTATTTTCAGCATGAGATCCAACATATCCAGTGCAGTTGTTAAGAAACCAAACTGTTTAAATTAGAGGGGTTCCTCTGGAGAACAGGGACCTTTCATGTTCTGAATTACGCACTTATTTATTATTTGAATTTATATGAACATGCTATTTGGGGAAATAGGAAAAAGATGAATTATTTTTCAACAGCAAAGGTTTAATTAAAAGACTATCAAAAAGAAACAAAGCCAGCCATCAGACACGACCTCTTCCACACTGGCTCTTTTTTCTTTCACACTCACAGCCAGCTCCCCTCATCCCATCAACACTCCCCTCTTGCATGTGTGGATAACACGAGCCACAGGAACTGCTTTGGAAGAGCAGTCTGCAGCGGGGGTCTTAAGGCACTGCAGGCCTAGAGCGAAGCACTCCCCAGGGAAGCACGGCTTAGTGATCCAGCAGTGGAGTTACTATGTCATCACATCATGTAAGCAAAAACCCGCAGCACACAAAGTCCAAACTACAAGACCATCTTTCCATCAACTGAAAAATATTACCACATTGCATCCCGTAATATATGTATGCATATTTCCTATCGTAAATGTTTGTAAAACAAGTCATCAATGTAGATACAGAAAATTAACATCTCTATTTCACAAATTAGGAAACCAATTACCAGTTGAGAACAGATGAACACACTTTGCAAAATATCACGGAAAAGGAAGGGGAAATTAATACGTTCTTCTGGAGGCTAAGTAATGCATAAGTATGTATTAATAGATAAATTGGTCCTAGCACCAAATAATATCCACAATGTTTGCTTCATACGTTTAAGCAATAGAAAAGTATATTAGGGGCCCGGCGGCGTGGCCTAGCAGCTAAAGTCCTCGCCTTGAAAGCCCCGGGATCCCATATGGGCGCCGGTTCTAATCCCGGCAGCTCCACTTCCCATCCAGCTCCCTGCTTGTGGCCTGGGAAAGCAGTTGAGGACGGCCCAGTACATTGGGACCCTGCACCCGCGTGGGAGACCCGGAAGAGGTTCCTGGTTCCCGGCTTCGGATCGGCGCGCATCGGCCCGTTGCGGCTCACTTGGGGAGTGAATCATGGGACGGAAGATCTTCCTCTCTGTCTCTCCTCCTCTGTGTATATCTGGCTGTAATAAAATGAATAAATCTTTTAAAAAAAAAGAAAGAAAAGTATATTAGATGTAAAAAAGAAATTTATTTAAACATAAATCACAAACAGATGTAATACTGAGTATGAAACGCAGATTAGACAGAGGAACTTTGAAAGAATGAAGTCAGGAAAACCATGTTTTGGTATGTGCCCTTTAAGCAAGCTCCCACTGCCAACACAGGATTCTATGTTTGCATCTGGGCTAGAGACAGAAGGAAGCAAGGCATGGAACACGTGAGAGAGCTGCTCCAACGGAAGGCGCATCAGAGTAAAAAATGAGTCAGAGCAAAAAAGGCATTTGCTGCACTGTATATTAATATCTAATCTTTGTTTCTAAATCTTCCACATTTTTTATCCCCAAGTAATCCTTACAGGCTATTCAATGAAAAATCAACAACAGTTTACCATGGCAAGCAACTCTGACTGTGACCTCTCATCAAAAAGCAGAGAAAGAGCCTAGGAAGACGCACTGACGGCACCGCAGCCCAGAACCTCCAGCTGCCTGCCTGGCCTCCACGGGATGGAGAAGATGGGAAGACGCGGAGGCTGAGAGGACACTTCCAAGGAGCAGAAACAATGACTGGCAGCTCTGAGCCCAGGTACTTCCCTGAAGGAGAAAGCCTGAAGCAGTCAGGAAATGGTAAAAAGATCTTTTGCCTCCAGAAAAAGCGAACAGTCACACCTTCTGGAGGAGGAGCAGAGTCCAAGCACCCAGGTCTCACTGGGGGGATCAGTCACCTTCTTGCCTCTAAAACAGAGAGAGTGACAAAGAAACGACCATAGCCTTCCATCTCAGCCAAGGCAGAAGCAGCACAAAACCCACCAAGACCAACACTACTGGAGTGCACTCTGAGAGAGCCCCCAGAGGATTTGTGTCACGACTTGAAACTCAAGAAGACAGTGTCACAGTGTCACAGAGTCCTTGTCTCAACTACCAGATGAGCACAGCAAGAAAAACCACCAAGCCTGAGAACAAAAGCAGCCTACAGTCAAGAGGAAGCCAAGGCCCAAGGACACTGGAAGGTGCCAAACAATCAGTAGTAGTAGTACTGTGCTCTGGTCATGACAGTCAGACTTGATTGAGAGATGATTTGGAAGTAGGTGGTGATTAATTTGGTACACTTGAAGGTACCAAACTGTAAATATTAGTAGTAGTACCAACTACTAATAAGACACTAACACAGCTCAATTCTCATATTAACAATCTCTCATTACCAGGTATAATTATTATTTAATGCAATCTCTGCTGGTCTACAAGCAATGTCAAACATGCAAACAGAAATTACAACATACAGAGAGGCAGGCATTCATTCATCATTTAAACGGCCCCTAAAGAGACCTGCCTGTTGGAGCCAGTGCAACGGCTCAACTAACTAATCCTCTGCGTGCAAGTGCCAGCATCCCATATGGGCAGGGGTGTCAGTCCCAGCTGCTGCATTTCCAATCCAGCTACCTGCTTGTGGCCTACCAGCAGAGAATGGCCCAAAACTTGGAACCCCGCACCTGTGTGGAGACCCAGAAGAGGCTTCAAATTCCTGACTGGCTCAGCTCTGGCCATTGCAGCAATCTGGAGAGTGAACCGGCAAATCTGCCTTTTTAATAAAAATAAATAAATCTTTTTTAAAAAAAAAAGGGGGTGGTGGGAGCCCTGCATACCACACTGGAGTAGCTGAGATCAACTCCTGGCTCCAGCTTCACTCATGAGGCTCCTTGTCACCCTCGTGGGAAGCAGGACTGCGTCACAGCCCTAGCCGTTCCTGGCAGCTGGGAAGTGAATCAATACATAGCATCTCTCTCTCTCTCTCTCTCTCTCTCTCTCTCTCTCTCTCTCTCTCTCTCTCTCTCTCTCTCTCTCCCCCCTACCCCCATTCCCTCTCTCTCTCCATCAGGGAGGAAATAAAAATACAAATACATATATAAAATATTTAAATTACATCACAGAAAACACTAAGGAATATCTTCCAGAACAGCACTAAGTCCAGACTTGCAAAGAGTATTATAGCTTTACATGGTTCCATAAAAGGGAAAGGAGGACCCACACTGTGAGCAGTGGTTCCCATACCACAGCACCAGTTCAAGTCCCCACACCTCTTCTTCAGATCCAGCTTCCTGTTAACCCACCGTGGGAGGAAACGGGTGACAGCTCAAGTATCTGGTCCCTATTCCCCAGCCAGGATCCTGGGGTGAGCCTGGTCCACTCCTGGCCGCCCTGTGCATTCCAGGAATGACTGAACATTTTGATGATAAGCTTTGACTTTCAAGTAGATTCTTAAAATAAAGAAAACTGGAAACAACAATCATTAAGACTTCATTCCTAAGTAGTTAAAAAAAGAAAGCAGATCAAACCTACAACAAAAGAAACACACTAACAAACATAAAAGTAGAAATAAAACTTACAATGAATAAAGAAAACTCAAGACAAAACTTCATGACTTAAAAAGATCAATAAAATTAGCAAAACTTTTTAGAATGAGAAACTATGAAATTCTACAAAAATTAAAGGCAGAATTTTGCTAATTCACTATAAAAAAATGAGACTATAGTAGGATTAAAAATATTATAAAAAGACTGAATATTGGGTGAAACTAAGGTTTTTAAAAAATGCTTTCAATCATATTTAACAAGTTCAGGTTCTTACCCTGTTATAACAACTGCAAGGAAAAAAGTATTAATATTTATTCTAAGAAACTTTCTATAGACTCTAAAAGATGAAGAATATATTTTTAATTATGCAATCTCTTTGGCATTTAACAATAAAGTAAAAAGAGCTAACTGAAAATTCAGAGTTTGATTCTAAACAAAACTCCAAAGCTGAGTAAATGAGGAAATTGGTGAATGCCACATTGCTGATAATCACTTGGCAATAGTGAAAAATTAATGAAAATGTTAGACAAAATTAAAATGAAAAGTGCAGATTTAAGAAGCTACTTTGTCTTACAAATGTTTCTGCAATACTGCTTCATATCCCAATTTTTAAACCAACAGAAAAAATTACAAATATTTCCAATCTGAAAGGTATAGATACTTCAGCATTCATCTTTTTCTGATCATCAAAATCACAAGGCATATACAGATATCATAACTAATAGCTCTAGTTTTAAACTTATGGGAAAAATAATGAACACTAAATAAAACTGATTTTGCCTGATAAAATTTCACTGGGTTCTGGGTTATTTTCTCTTTCATTTCTAATGAAGCAGGTTGTGTTAACTATTTCAGTATTATCTGTCTTACTAGAGTGTTATATTTTCCTAACTTTATGCATTTCACACTCGTCCCCTAACACGCATACACAAGGATTTATCCACAATGGCCCTTGCTAAAATCACTCTTCAAGATGAAGGCAACATTGTCCATGCTACAATGTCGGGAAACTTCGACAGTGCAATGATGGACTTGAGTGTTCAGCAAGGACCTCCCACTGCAATACTTCAGGGAAAACTGGGAAGGGAGGTAGAGGACTTGGGAAAGGGAAGGGGAAATCCAAGATAGAAATGTATCCTAAGATTAAAAAAAAAAAAGAAAGGGCAGCAGTATATGTGCTTGATTTCAAATCATTTATTATTTGAATATATTTCTAAATGATGCTTTCAAAGTCTTACCATATTCCCCTGAATAATCTCAACAAGTGACAGCAGTCTTCATTAGTGGGCTTATTATGCAGTGCCGTGTGAAGCCTTTTATCATTTATTTGTAATAGCTATTTTCTATGTTTAACCAGAAAAATAACTTTCTGCGAGCTGCACTGTGAACTACAAAAGAACAAATACGAATGTGAGCTACCTGTTCTGGTCATGACCTCCACTGCGCTTCCCCAGCCTACACGAGAGACTGTTTTCACAACACTCCAAGCATACTAAAATCCAAAGCTGAAATTTACCAACTATCGCACAAAGCTGCACGATACTCAAGTACATCCACTGGCACAGTATAAATCATCTCTAAATTACAAAAATGATATCAATGTAAGTAATTCATACAGTTGTTACGCTTAGTGGAATAATTACAAGGAAAAGTCTATTTATGTTCATTACACATCCAGGTTTTCGGTTTTGCTTTTGCTTTGTTAAATCTTTCCATCAGTAGTTTGTTGAATTCTCACATGGGAAACTCACGGCTAGAAAAGCCTGACTGCTTATGTTCTGGGTAGACACGCACGGCACTGCAGGGTGAAACAGTGAGCGTCCTTTTTATCTCGGGCCATTTTGTGATGAATTGTTTTCTTTAATCCTAATAAACATGTACTTCTACTAAAAAATAAAATAAAAGAATGAAGGCAACATGTTTTATAAACAACTTACACCTTTACACAGCGGGCAGTGTCGTTTTCACTCTATCACAGTGAATGAGGGTTTCTGTCAACAATACCAAGTGAAGACACTTCAGGAGAACTGAAGGGTTGAAGAACTTGTATTTCAGAGGCAAACTAAGCAAAAATTTTGCAGTGCGAGGTTGTCCATGTTGGCAGTCTATCCTTTATGCCTCCTTCCACATCTCCCTTACTGCTCTCTCTCACAGCTTGGTTCCTAGTGTCCTTTCAATGACATCTGGATGAGGTGCCCACCACGGCAGCACCCCACCTGGGCCCACTTAGGCCTGCACCTGTCATGCCCTCTCTCTCAAGTCCCCAGCTGTTATCTGCCATCACATCCTACAAATATCACATTTCTGAAAAACTACAGCATATTAAGGTCAGAACAATCTAATGAGTCGTGCTTCTTTTGTAAGACATTTTGCCTCTGACATAGCAACATTAGCTCCTGAAGCAAATCAGAAGAAAGGAAATCCTGAAAAAGAGGCTTCTAACTCACTCAAATGTTGCTAAAAATGACGAGATTAAATGGTAGCACTGCTGAGAGGATTGTGAAACACAACACAACCACAAAAACACATACAGGCAAAATGGTGAGCATACAGAGCATAGTAGCAGATGCATGCCATCGCCACTACCAACCGTGCAGCTGTAATAATCAGGATTTCCGACTTTCAGGACTGCCTCTGTAACGCAAGGGCAAGAGATGACAACTCAATAGCTCTACACTGAAAATAACAGAACATGAGGGAACTTCTTTAAAATTCTTTAAACTATAAGCATTACTGCTAAACACAAGCTCCCCTGAGTTGAGAATATGTTCTAAGCCATGACGTCATGTGTTTATTCCTGCTAAAAATGCTGCATCCCTAGGAACACAGACGTCAACACAATTCTTTAAATCATTAACTGAAGAAACACATGCCATTTTTAAGATTTCTAGAATTAGGAAACAAAAAGAAGACAGGGGGAATAAATGAGGATTGCAAGAAAATGTCTAATGATTTCACAGCAAATGTCTTAGAAAACTGCCCCTGTGCGACAGGAAGGAGCAGCAGCACTATCGTGGTGGGAAAGGACTTGCTGCCAAAACATTAGTGAACATTCCCCAAACACTCTCCTAAGAGGCCCAGCTTCTGACTGCTGGCTTCAGCCTGGCCAGCTCCGAGTCCAGGCGGTAAGGCCACCTGCGGAGTGAACCAGCAGATGGAAGATCTGTCTGTCTATCTCTTGCTCTGTAACTGCATCTCAAATGAGCAAAATGAGTAAAAACAGAAGTAGAAAACAGGAGGGAAAGAATTCACAGACCCAAACACAGAAAGATACACTGACTTCACAGATTCAAAGAGTCAATATTATTAAGATGCCATTTCCCTTTAAAATGATCTGTAGACTCAGTGCTAAAATAACTGAAAACCCTAATTTACATAAGAAATGATCTATGCTTCATATATTTTAAAAAGTAACCAAAAACAGATTACACAAATCTTAATACCATGTCCAAAACAATAAAACATATCTAAAAGAGTAAATTTGTGTGACCTTGGGCTTAGCAATGAGCTTTTAGACACAAAACTAAAAGCATAAACCATAAAGAAAAAAATGATAAATTGAACTTTATCAAAATATTGAATTTCTGCTCTTCTAATGATACTGCGAAAAATAAACATGTAAGCCACAGACTGAGACAACATTTTAAATATATTTGATAAACAGTTTGTATCTAAAAGATATACAGAACTCTCTAAATTCAATAAAATAAACATCCAAATTTAGAGCTGGGCAGAAGAATTAAGGCTTTTCAAAAGAACAATGATGGTAAATAGGCATGTTAAAAAAAAAAAAGCTACTGCATACAATCAGTTGGTAAGAAAACCCAAATTATAACCACAACAAGCTACTACTGTAGGCACAACACACAGGCTCAAAGAAAACACCTGACTAAGCAAACTGCTCAGAAAGGGAAACACATCCAGGCGTTCTGTACACCCCCGTAGTGATGTGGCAGAACATGTGAAAGCCAGTTCCCACAGCTCGCAGCACAGCCACACACAGGGAGGAACCGCAACCCCACTCCTTAGAATGAAAACAGGTGAGGCTTCCATCAGCCTACTTCGAAGTCTCCCCCAACCCGAGAATGCATAAACCAGTTGTGGTACATTCAGATCACATCAGAGTTTAGCAATGAGAAATACTGGGATCAGTAGGCCAGGCCTTTGCCTGTGGCACTAGCATCCCATGTGGGTACCCATTCAGGTCCCAGCTGACCCACTTTGGATCCATATCCCTGCATATGGCCCGGGGAAAGCAACAAAGAATGGCTCAAATCATTGGTTTCCCCATACTCACAAGATAGACCCAGATGAAATTCCTGGTTCCTGGCTTCAGACCAACTAAGCTCTGGCCCATCCATAAGAGGGGTGTGAGTGTGTGTGTGTGTGTGTGTGTGTGTCCCATTCGCTGTGTGCAACTATGCATTTAATATAAAAATAAACCTTTAAGGAAAAAAAAGAAAGTAAAGAAATAAAAACCACAAGTGCACAAACCACACGGGTGAATTTGAAAGGGTTTCTTGGTCTTGCCCCTGCCCATATTCAGGCTCTCCAGATCTTGCCTTGGGAGTTGTCCGATGCCCTGCAAGAAACCCAGCAGTATCTCTGCTCACTCCCACCAGTGGCCAGCGGGGAAGCTCCCTCCAGCCAACTCTGACTGTGAAAACCCAAAGCCCATTCAGACTCTCCAATATTCCAAAGTTGCCAACTCACACACACATGAGAATGAATGCATTAGAACGGATGGAAGAGGTCACACTCAAAGGTACAAATTCAAGCACGACACCCTGCAAAAGCCAAAAGTGCCAAGGAGGAAGAGGATCACCACGTGGATGGAGACAACGCAAGTCTGATGGCTGAGATGAAGGACATGACTGAGCCCAACAGTGGCACTGCTCACCAGCTGTGTGAAGACCTCAAGACTATGTGCAAAAAGCACTAAAGCTGTGCCAATCTTAACTATGCAAAAGATGAAAAATTGCAAATAAAAAAGGTCAAAAACTCTGAAGTCAACTTTCACAACTGATGTCAAACACAAATATTTTGTGGATTATTAAGATACTTAGCTTACAGGATAGCAAACAGTTAAAATGATTTGCAAGATAAACAGTAAAAAAAAAAAAAAAAAAAAAAAAAAACAGAAAATCATATAACTGTGATTCAACAGTAGATTTTTTTACTTTTTCACATTCTTCTATAAGAAGCGGGCCCAGTGTGGTGGCCTAGCAGCTGAAGTCCTCACCTTGAAAGCGCTGTCATCCCATATGGGCACTGGTTCTAATCCCAGCAGCCCCGCTTCCCATCCAGCTCCCTGCTTGTGGCCTGGGAAAGCAGTCGAGGACAGCCCAAAGCCTTGGGATCCTGCACCCCTGTGGGAGACCTGGAAGAGCTCCTGGCTCCTGGCTTCAGATACGCGCATCACTGGCCATTGTGGTCACTTGGGGAGTGAATCATCAGACAGAGGATCTTCCTCTCTGTCTCTCCTCCTCTCTGTATATCTGACTTAGCAATAAAAATAAATAAATCTTTAAAAATATATATGAAGAGGCATGAAATTGTATTTGAAACCACCAAATATTACATATTTAAAAACTGAGAGCTAACAATTTCAGATTAGGTCTGAATTTTTTTTCAGAACTATTAACGTCAACCCTATCAGAAAAACTATTTTTAAAAAGAATCATTTATTTTATTTGAAAGTCAAAGAGACAGCAAGAGATCTTCCATCTGCTAGTTCATGTCCCAGATGACTGCAATGGCCAGAGCTGGCCCAGTCCAAAGCTGGGAACAGGCCAGATGACTGCAATGGCTAGAGCTGGCCCAGAGCTGCGCCAGTCCAAAGCTGGGAACAGGCCAGATGACTGCAATGGCCAGAGCTGGCCCAGAGCTGGCCCAGAGCTGCGCCAGTCCAAAGCTGGGAACAAGCCAGGACACTTTTCTGGGTTTCTGGGAGCTGCACTGACAGTGGAGTAACTGGAACTCTAACCAGCCTGCACATGGGATGCCATCACCATGGGCAGAATTATGAAATACATCACCGGGCTCGGCAGCGTGGCCTAGTGGCTAAGGTCCTCGCCTTGATCCCATATGGCCGCTGGTTCTAATCCCGGCAGCTCCACTTCCTCTCTATCTCTCCTCCTCTCAGTATATCTGACTTTGTAATAAAAATAAAATAAATCTTAAAAAAAAAAAAAGAAATACATCACCATGCTGGTTCCCTAGAACAAATACTTTTAAGGTAAGCTTATGCTTTCATACTCTGATAGCACCATCACTGTAACCCACACTTACTACAAGGCTTCTCTTTAACACAATGAAAATGTTTTAAAATAACATTACAGTGGGGGACCAGGACAGTGACAAAACAAATTAATCTTCTTCCTTGCAATGCAGGTATCCTACATGAGTCAGTTCTAACCCCAGCTGCTCCACTTCTGATCCAGCTCCAGGCCTGTGGCCTGGGAAAACAGTGGAGGAGGGCTCAAGTCTGAAGGTCCCTGCACCCACATGGGAGATCCAGAAGAAGCTCCTGGCTCCTGACTTCAGATCAGCTCAGCTCTGGCCGTGAGGTTACCTGAGGATTGAGCCAGAGGATAGAAGCTCTTTCTCTCTTGTATCTCCTTCTCTCTGTAAGTCTGACTTTCCAATAAAAGTAAATAAACCTTTTTTTAAAAATGAAAAAAAATCACAGTCATAATTTCACATCAAAAATGGGAAAAAAAAGTCATAATTTCACAATCTGGAAATATATTCTACTAAAACTATCTCATTTTCAAACAGTGGATTTTTTTTTTTTAACTTAGATCTTCCTAAGCAAGAATCTTTGGGTTAGGCTTGTCTTTACATTCCAGTGAGCTTGAAAACTGCCTGATACATAACAGGCATTTAATTGATTTTTAAAACTTGGGGCAGATGGAAGGGATGGAAGGAAAGAGAGGGAGAGAGAGAGAAAGATCCTACACCCACTGGTTCACTCCCCAATAGGCCACACAGTCGCAACACGAGCCAGGAGCTTACTCCACATCTCCCATGTGAATGCAGGAACGAACACACTTGGGCCATCATTGGCTCTTTGGGCAGGTGCATTATCTGGGGGACGGAACAGTCAGGGCTCAAGCCAGCACACACCAGAGATGCAGGCAAAGCAGCCAACAGCTTTCCTTGCACAGTGCAGAACTTGTCGCTCACACCTTAGACAAGATGGTACGACTTTCAGCTCCCCAACATATAAGAGACGCCAACTTCCACTGCTTTTCAACCCGGGGACAACCATTCCGTCAGGGGAACCAATGGTTGCCAAAAATTAACTATGATCAAACCTTACTTAAAACAGAGACTGTTTCACAGGAATAGTAAATGATTCTTGTTAAATTGTTTCATTTATCTTAGAAGTAGGGAAGGGATGAGAGGAAGAAATTGAAGGGGGGAGTTTAGCCATATGCTGGTTCAATGCAGAGCGCTAGCAACAGTGGAGAAGGGACCAGGCCAGAGACAAGATCTGCAAGTTTCAACTCAGGTCTGGGACACCACCGCAGGAGTCCAAGGTCGGAAGCCATCCCCTGACCCCCCGGGGTCTTCACTCACAGGAACTGGATGCACAAATCACAGTGAGGCACTTGAACGTGAAACAAGGACATCTCAAACTCTAAGCTAAGCACTCACATCACAAAATAGTTCCTAAAAAACCACATTTGATGCTCTTAAAAAGCACCTTATTAAAGAATTTATGAAAGTACAGGTTAATTCTATTATCTTTCTAAATTAATTTTCTTAAAAGCCCAATCTTTTAAATTTAGGAGAATAATGTATTTTTAAAGTATTCTATAATTACTGCAAAAGTATTAATTAACAGTAGTATGAATAATATGCTATATATGCACTATAAATATAATGTAAAAAATCATTCTCATGGAATTTGTGAAAGCAAATGTTAGGTAGGTTATAACATTAGTACTTTTCTTTGAAAACCTTATAGTTACTAATGTTCATTTTTAAGCTGGGTATTGACTTTTCAATAAATGAGTGCAAGTTCAGTTCCAAATCTGAGACGGCCTGAGTTAACGTTGACCATTAGCACTAATTCACACAGATATTACTTTAACAGTAACTTGAATTATATTTCTATTTGAGGCCTTGTATAATGCCACAATATTTCATAACATAAAAAATACATATAACTCACTATTTCTGATTTCTAAAACTAATACCAGATAGCACACTGAATCTTCTCATTCCTGTTGCCCTTCTCTACAGGGCTGCCCTCAGTTACTCTACGGTCCACAGCCAGCTAGCCAGCGCCCAGTGCTGCCAACCACCTTGCTTTCCCTTCGAAGACTGTACCACTCAGGTAACTCTGTGCTTCAGGATTTTCTCCTCTTGATGACCAACATCACCCATTAGACTGCGGATTCCATAAAAGCCAATGCCTTGGTCTGCTTTAGTTACTATTGCATGCTCAGGTTTTAGGAAACACTAGTACCTAAGAAGTGTTCAGTAACAATATATGAAGTGAAATATTTCACTTTTTTTTTTTATTTTGCACATTTCTACACCGCATCTATAGTATGGTATATAATGAAAATTAATAAGTATCAGGCCCGGTGCAGTAGCCTAGCAGCTAAAGTCCTTGCCTTACATACACCAGGATCCCATATGTGTGCTGATTCTAATCTCAACAGCCCCGCTTCCCATCCAGCTCCCTTCTTGTAGCATAGGAAAGCAGTCAGGACAGCCCAAAGCCTTGACACCCTGCACCCACCTGGGAGACCTGGAAGAGGTTCCAGGCTCCTGGCTTTGAATTAGCTCAGCCCCTGCCATTGTGGCTCCTTGAGGAGTGAATTATCAGATGAAAGATCTTCCTCTCCGTATGTCTAACATTCCAAAAAAAGAAAAACAAAAGAATAAATCTTTTAAAAGTTAATAAGAATCATGTCTATATTTTAAATTGCCAATGCTTTTTTTTTAAGATTTGTTCATTTTTATTGGAAAAGGAGATTTACAGAGAGAAGAGACAAAGGGAAAGATCTTCCATCCGTTGATTCACTCCCCAGCTAGCTGCATCAGCTGAAACCGGGCCAATCCGAGGTCAGCAGCCAGGAGCATCTTCCAGGTCTCTCACAGGTGCAGGGTCCCAAGGCTCTGGGCCATCTTCCACTGCCTTCCCAGGCCACAGGGAGGGTGTTGGATGGGCAGTGGAGCAGACAGGTCAGGAACCAGTGCCCACATGAGACCCCGGTGCTTACAAGGCAAGGATTTAGCCACTGAGCCATTGAGGCAGGCCCCAAATCATCAATTCTTGACAGATAATACATAAGACAAAAAATGGAGGAGATATTAGCTTACTGTCTGAGATGCACGCCCCCCCGCCCCCCCACAGTGAGCACTTGGATCCGGTCCCCAGCTCTAGCCTGTAAAACTCACAGGCTAGGAGGCAGCAGTGACTGCCAGTGCTGGCCACTGCCTCGGGCTCCTGGCTTCAGCCACAGACACAGCTGAGCCTAGCACAGCGTAAGATACAGCTGAGCCAGAAGCCAGCAGCTGGAGTGCGTCCCTTTTCCCTCTGCCCCTCAAATAAATTCAAATGTTTAAAAAGAGTCTAAGATTTCAAAACTGAAACTTTGTTCAAAATCATTTTCCAAACATTTATCATGAAAATGTCTATAACAACATAATAACTACATATAGAAAAACAACAGCTTCCATGCTTTTCAATAAAAGTTGAACCAGTTTGGGATGACCTAATTCTGTGGTAATACTTTTTGCTTGTATATTATAAGTAATGAAAAGCCATAACCAATTTTTAAATAACCAGGAGCAAGAAGCATATGTGGCCTTTATGCCTGACAGCAAAGCAGGAAACAGATTGAATTCAGGAAAACAGAAGCAATGGAAATAGGCCAGGAAAGCACAAAAATGAGCTGGCCCAAGGTGAAGCATACATGGTAGGCACAGGGTAGGTGAGGAGCGCACCCCAGGCTGACGGAGCTGGCGCAGTGTTCACTGCTGTGGCTGATGTGCTAGTGCACACTGGCACACACAGAACACTACGATGTAATGACATCAGCCTAGTTTTGGTTCATAGATTCATTCGGATGTTCTACACCTGCACTAACCATAAGGCAAGGTTGAAGATGGAGAAGTAAAGGAAAAACCAAACCAAGTGGGGTTTTCTATTTTTTTTTTAGTAATTAAATTCCATTATGTATCAGACATTTTTTAATATTTACTGGGAAATCAACAGACAAATCAAACCCAAAGATCCCTGCCTAGGAAGAGCTAGATAACAAAGAACAGAACAGTTACCTGGCTGCACTGAGTGTTAAACCATGACAAGCGTGACAGGCCCCATCTCTGCCAGGGCAAGTGTAGTAGTCATGTGTGGATTTGAGTGGCATCTTTGAGGAAGATTTGAGTTCAAGCTGCACTGGCAGGAACACTGAGCTGAGTGTCACCAAAGCGAAGGATCTAAGGGGACAGTACACTCCATCTGTCCAAGAAGGAGGAAGGGGAGAGGAGCTCAGAGAGTGACACGAGGCAGTACAGAGGGTGTGTGAGGTGACACAGAAATCATCCTACCGCGGTGACCAGAGTAGCTGTATGGCCTGGCACATGTCTGAAAAGACACATGGTGGTGTGGTATGAATGATGAAGCACAGAGGGCTCACGAGAGGAGAGCCACCCAAACCTAGACAGTGACTCACACGCTCCCGAGTTCACACTGTAATGTAGGACAGGATGAAGCTGGGTCCTGACAATGCCAGAAAAGATGTTAAGCACCTGGATTCTGAATATACAGTAAAGGTACAGACAGCTACATCTCCTACTAGTTTTTCAATACCTAATTTTCAAGAATCATCAATTCAGAATCCCTCCTAACAACGTCAAGAAAGCACAATATATTATACTCCAAATACCTTGGAAAAAAAGATAATGATCATCTTCCTGCTCCTGTTACCACTGTGACTTTTTCAAATGCAAATATTCCATCTGAAGGAAAGAAAAAGTTAACAAAAACATTCCATGCGGGAAGGCATTATGGCACAAGGGGTTAGGTTGCCAATAGGATGCCTGCATCCCATATTGGAGTGCCTACCATAGAGTCCTGCCTGCATTTCCAAACTAACACTTGTGCTAATGCGCCTGGCCAGAGCACACCGGGGCTCAGCACCGGGGCACCGGCCGCTCGCACACGAGACCCAGACAGAACTCGTGGTGCTCAGCTTCAACTGGCCTGCTGCCTCAACTGCTGCGGACATTTCGGGAAGTGGATCAGTGAATAGATGATCTGTCTCTTAATACTCTTTCATATAATCTCTCTCATCCATATTCTCCCATTCACGTTCTTTCTCTCAGCCTTTCAAATGAACAGAAAAAAAAATTTTAAAAACTTGTATGGCGGTAACAACTTCAAGTTACACTTGTAGTAAGAACTATATGAATAATGACATTTCTAAGAAAATGCTGAAAATATTTTAATTGGCCAGTTTTCTTTTTCAACATTTCAATTAAATGAACTGGCCAAGCATGCATTTAAAATCGAACATATTTGCTCCAAAGGCCATAAGACAACAACATGGGGTACTGTCTGCTAAACTCTAATGTGTTGCAGGAGATTTCTCAGTTTCAAAAAGTCAGATTTTTAGATAACAAAAGCTAGAATTCATCTTAAAATGTCTGATGAAACATAGGCAACTTTACTTATTCAAAGAAGCTTCCTAAAATGTTAGTTACCCCTTAGCTTAACAGAAAATGTAATTAAAAGGAACCCATTCAAATTAAGTTTCTTTTCAAATTTTTACACAAAAATTATTCAACTTACAACAAAATTATTCTAAAAACTTAAAGTGACTTAGGGCATGTTGGGAATACTAGACAGTAGATAAAAAGTAAGATTTATCTAGTGAATTTTTATATCTATCACATTACTCATTTATTTAAACACCTATTTAAACATTCTAAGAATGAATAAATCATAGTTTTTCAAACTGAGTCTAAGAAACTAAAGAGAAAGAATGTTTTCTGTAAGACCTGTTTTACAATGTGTACACTGTATACTATAGATACATGGGATTTCCCAATATCACATGGGAAAATTTTGTTACATGGAAAAGAAACAACTTTCATGTTTTTCATCCAAATGATTTACAAATCTCTGAGAAATCTACAAATTCCTATATGCTATAAATGAGTGGGTGCTGAAAAATAATTACACAGCATCCTCTATAATCCAGACCACATAAAAACTCATTAAAAACAGGAGACCAAGTTTTGAGCAAGCTTACACATGGTAACTCAGAAAACATTACACACAGCAGTAACCACTACCACTGTCCTATGATTTCCACCGCAAAAATATCAAAGCAAAATAGCTGTCAAAGACATAAATTAAATCAATTTCAAATTGAACAGAAAATTATTTCCTATTTTCCAAAGGCAATGATTTGGAGTGATCTTAAACCTCTGGAAAAGAATTCCTCAATTTTCAAAAATTCTGAAGTCTAATTACAAGTAATTATAGCTTTTCATTTTCAACATGATGAAATAATTTGATTCTTTTTACAAGAGGTCTGGTTTAGCTCAAAATAGACAAGTGCCTCTGCACTGAGTTAGTACACAAAGACAGTTCGGATCATTCTCAACAGAAAATCAGGGCTACATTGGCCATAAATCATACATGCTGTATTCAAGCAACAAGCAGTTTGTATGTTCTACAAACGCAATTCATCCACTCACACCACTGGGACAAAGCGAACAGCTCCCTGTTAGACTCATCTTTAAACTGGGAACATTATGAGAGACAGGAAAAAGCAGCCCTTTCCAGTTCTCTCACAGAGTGGCCTTCCGAGGAGAAACGGGTGCGAGGCTTTGCAATACAAGCTGTGCAGAGCAGCAGAGCTGGCAATCATTTTAAACGTTTAATACCAAATCTAATAATTAGTTGTTCCAGAATAATCCTATTTCTCTGAGGGGAAAAAAACTGTAGGTATACAGGATGTTCCTAATTACAAATATTATAACAGAATAAAACTAAATAAAAAACTTAAGTCTCTAACAGCACTATGCACTTCACGCTGGAAGAGTTGCAAAGCTGCACATTTTTCCACCTTTCACTTTATAAAGTGCCTTTGCTGGTGACTCACACTTCCAGTGATTTCTTACATGCTATCAGAACAAAAGCTCCATAAGACTGCTTTCCACACTGACCTCACACACCTGGTTACAATTACATCTTCAGAAAGCTAAACCGCTAGTTTAGCAAGGACATACTAACAAAACCTAACCAATCAACAGGCAGAAACAAATATCAGAGCCCAGTACCACCCATTGGCAGTCTGAAAAACAACCTACCAATCTCTCTGCTAATCCCAGGGAGATGGAGACACACACACACACACACACACACACACACACACACACTCACTCTCCACCAGACCACAGCATCAACTTGACTCACAACACAAGCTCACAGCTCACCCGGCCGCAAAATGCTCCTGTCACCACAAAAGTGTACTGGGTTTGTCCATTGAGAGGCTTTTTTTTTTTTTTTTTTTTGGCAAAGGCCATTAAAAACAAGACTGAATTTGTCTCCTTAAACTGTATGCCCAAGAAGGAAAAACTCAGAACAAATCTTACATAGGAAAACAGTACAGCGATTGTTAGATATGAGTTCACCATGTTATACAGTTCTGACGTTCTAGCAACTAAGAAAATCAGCTTAGCTGGCATCCAAGATGGGATCACAATAACCACAACTGAGCTGCTGTTAAGTTTCAACCTAAATAAAAATAAATAAGGAGTGGGGGTGGCTGATGGTTTCCAGGTACCCACTTCTTCAGCACCTCACGTAGAGAGCAGGCTGGAGATGTGGGAGCAGAGTGAAGCAACCACTCCCACACTGAGAAAACAAAATGCTGCAGACAGCACGGAGCAGAGCTAGAGAAACTCACCATGCAACGCGAACGCAGCAGCAAAAAGAAAAATCCTGGCATCCCAATCTAACAAAATCTAATGATTCACGCCCATCACTCCTATCATTTTTTAAGCATGCTATTCAAAACAAAGTTGGCTTAGTCAGTCTTTTAGATAAAGCTATCTCACCCAGAAATCTTACATTCAACTGATTCTACCTCCAAACTAGCACATTCACAAATTAAACAATATCTGTTTACTGTCTCCTTCCCTTTATCTGAAAATGAATCTGCACAGACTGTTTTCAAAGTGTGCACCCTTTGTGACAGACTCATAACCTTGGAAAGCAGTTCCTCTTGGGACATGTGGCAGTACCGTAAGTGACATGTGCTCACCTCCTCAGATGGCAACACTTGGTCCACACAGAAGCAACACAGCCCCCACCATACTGCTAAATGCCTTCAACCTGCAGCAACTGTTACTGGCTCATCTATCTCATTTCAAGGGGGGAAAAAAAGCAACCTGTTAAGACAGAGAATTTTAAAACATTTAATAACACTAGGGTAATTTGGACCAGTTTATGAGAAATGGAGTTAAAAGCTACCTACTTTAATGCAAAAAATACTTTGACATGATTACACAGTCTTTACCACAATATGTCTTTTCATACGCTAGCTGAAAACATCCTATATGTATTGATTATAAACCTTTGCACCAAACGAAAATTCTCTAGCTTGTTATTTTCAACAAACTTTTCCTATTTATACGCTTCTTTTACTAGAGAGTTGGGCACATGGACAAGAGAGCTCCAATACATTGGTCATTTCCAAAATACTTGGCTAACAGCTGTGGCCTGACAAGGCATAAGCCAGGAGGACTTCAATCCAGCTTCGTGTTCAGACTCACTTGGGCCACCATTCACCGCCTTCCAGGGCACACATAAGCAAGAAGCTGGGGTTGGGAATAAATCCAGAACTCCCAGCCAGGCCCCTCGACAGGGTGTAAGCAGCCACACTGGGATGTTCACTGCTAGCCCAAATGCTTACCTAGCATGAATTTCCTGAAGTTCCAGAAACATGGTAGTGACATTACCCACTGTAGGAGGTGGCAACTTCTGTCTGACCACAAACAATATTAAAAATAGGAATCTTTAAGGAAAAAGCTAAAAGTGCTCCACCATTGGTATGTACAAGAAATAGTATTTCTTCAGACTATATTTAACAATATGAAGATAACATAATATAAAACTCACATTTATGACAAAACACCTGAAACACATGAAATTCAAGAATTTAAATACCTAGTAAAAAATCTTCATAAATTCATTAAGAATCAGTACTAGATGTAAAAAGAAAAGAACACAGAGAAAAGTGAGGTTAACAGAGGCAGGGCTATTAGGAAGCGTAGGACGTCCACTTCTTCACAGCTCAGTGGCACCACTCACTGCCCTACCCCTTCTCAAACCAAATGCTTTTCCACATTTATAAGCATTACAGGTCTAGGCACCCAATGAACTCAATAAGACACACAAAGGTATCTCCCAAAGTTTCTATTTATGGGGCCAATTAAACTGCTTGCATGCTGAACTTGAGAATTAAAATGTTCTAAATTATGTTGATGCTGTCACCACCTACAATCGCTAACAGGGGTAGACACTGGTAGCGACCAGGATCACTTCTTGGCTCAGCTCCCAATTCTAGATTCCTGTCAATGCAAACAACCAAGGCAGCTAAAGATCGCACGAGGAGTCACATCCCTGTCACCCAGGCGTCAGCCTCACCCAAGCCCAGCTATTGCAGGCATCTGGGAAACGAATCAGCAGGGGCGAGAACCGCTCCTCTAGCTCACTTTCTACTCCATTAAATAAATGTAAAATTGTCCAATAACCATAATTACTTTTGCTTTAGAAAACTGAACTTGACTAATACAATTCAACATTTTAAAATAAGAAAAGGCAGGGGTGTTGGATAAACATTAAAAAATAAGGATAAAGGCAGTCAGATTACTCATGAAACTGATTTTATAAAAAAGACCACAGTTACTCAAGTAAACAAATCCGTCTGAGTTTTATTCCACAAAAACCGGCTTCAAATATTTCTCCTTACTAATTTGAAAAAAAAAAGAGAGGGAGTTGGGATTCTATCTGATTAGACATAAAACAATATAGGGGCCAGTGCAGCAACAGTGCAGCAGGCTAAGCCTCTGTCCCACGACTCCAGATGGCTGCTGGTTCCTGTTCCACCCAGCTCTCTGCACACAGCCTGGGAAAGCAGCAGAGAGGCTCCCCAAGGCCCTGGGCCCCCGCACTCACGTGGGAAACCCAAATGAAGCTCCCAGCTCCAGCTCTGAATCAGCCCAGCTCTGGCCTGGTGGGAAGTGAGCCAGTCAATGGAGGGCTTCTCTCTTTGTAAAATCTGCCTTTAAATAAAAATAAACAAAAAATATATACAGTACTTTTCACACTCTAACTTCTGGAAAGTTCTGTTCTCATCAGAACTTAGAACTCCTTCATAAATTATTTTTCCACTATATCCCCCCTAACTTTCTGACCTACCACAAAATGTAAATATAAATGACAGTGATGTGTATGTTGGAATATTCTTTGGAAAACCATATCAATGAAAATTCATTTTGACTCTATACCTAACATTAAAAGTAACAGAAATGAGATTTGCATAGATCAGATAGCACCTGAAGTAGCAAGTTTATCCAGGAGGTTAGAACACTGGTGGAAAAAAACATACTTCCCAAGGAATTAGAGCTTAAAGGGACCCAAAACACGCTAGAGAAGAACCACTGAGAGACTCAGAGGCACGCAGTCTAAAGCAGACAACACTGAGGTGACAGTGAGCGACAAACAACCGCAAGAATTTAAAAGATTATTTCACAAGAGGAACTAAGCTTGTTCTGTGACATTCCTGAGTGTACACAGCAGAAGATACACAACTGAAATTTGCAAAGAAGCAAATTCCTATGAGGAAAACCATTTTATGAATAGTCAAAAAGTATTCAAGAACTACCAGCCTGAAGGAGGTAGTGAACTCCTAAAGTATCAGAAACTAAGCAGGTGCCTCGAGATATTGAACAAAAGAGTATGGCACCATTAGGGCAAACTTCTGTGGTCCCTGACAAACCTTCCACATTTTGTCAACACACACAATGAACAGGCCTTCACTACACATCCAATGCTTGCCAACCACTGTCAAAAGCACTAAAGACAAATGAGAATAAGAGAAGTGCCTATACACAAACGCGCATACAAAGAGAAGTATACCTACAGAAAGACGAAGTCCAACACATTCAACACAAACACTGCAAACACAGCAGAGGCAGAACCACATCACTGTGAGCACAGGGCTTCATCACTTCCAGAGGTAACTAGAGCATTCGACAAAACTAGGAATAGAATTCACTTTTCCTGAACCCTCAGCTTCTAAGACAATTTTCTTTCTATCAATCAGAAAGGTAATGAAAAAGACTAGTATTCCAAACAATAAAAAGGGTGGCTTTTAATATATGATTCTCCATTTGGATAATCTCCTTATTTCCTATGCTGCCTACAATTTTTAAATTCTTTTGAACATGCCTCAGAATAACCTCATCAGCATCATTCGGTGGGCACATTTTACCACAGACTATAAATGAAGTACACACAAAACCCTCTCTATCACATTTTTCTAAAATGCCTTCCTGAGACATTTCACCTCGCACAGAACTCAATCCCCAGACAGAGGCTCAATTCCCAGACCCTGCTCCAGACCTCTGCTGACCAATGCAGACCCGAAGTGACAGCATGTGACAGGTCAGACAACTGGATCCCCTGCACTCACACGGGAGACCTGGATTGTGAACCAGAAGTCTGAGGTCAGTGCCAGACCAGGCCCAGCAATTACAGATGTGTAGGGAAGGAACCAATAGATACACAACCTGTGTGAGTGTGTATATGTCCCCTGGTCTCCCTGCCTGTCAAATAAATCATCTTAACAAATATATTTCTATATATAACTATCTCATGTGACATTTGTAGGCATTAACACTTATATTTACCTTATGTTACAATCACTCATCAATAGAAAAAACTAATTCCCAAATGGCATTAAACATGTATCGTGGGCCCAGCACTGTGGCCTAGCGGCTAAAGTCCTCGCCTTGAACACGCCAGGATCCCATATGGGCACCAGTTCTAATCCCATCCAGCTCCACTTCCCATCCAGCTCCCTGCCTGTGGCCTGGGAAAGCAGTCGAGGACGCCCAATGCCTTGGGACCCTGCACCCGCGTGGGAGACCTGGTGGAGTTCCTATCTCCTGACTTTGGATTGGCGCAGCACCGGCCAATGTGGTCACTTGGGGAGTGAATCATCGGATGGAAGATCTTCCTCTCTGTCTCTCCTCCTCTCTGTTTATCTGACTTTGTAATAAAAATAAATAAATTTTTTTTTAAAAATGTACCTCCTTTATATCAACATCATTCACAAAGAGTAATTTCCTATTCTCTGATCTAAAGCAAAGAAAAGCAACGTGTGCTTTTGGAAGCCACAATAAGTGTGCAATAATTTGTTGTAGTAGCCAACATGAAATACACTAGCTGCTGTGTCATCCTGCCAGCACCAGCAAAGAAGGAAGCCTAGGTGGCTATTTGGTCTAGTAGTTAAGATGCCGTGTCCCTCATCAGAGTTCCAGTGGTTGGAACTCAGCTCTGTCCCTGAGTCCAGATGCCAAGTCTGGGAGGCACAAGTGATGCTTCAGGTCGCCCACATGGCGGACATGCAGTGAATTTTACATCCCTGGTTTCAACCCATTTGGACATCCCTGGGGACCAGTGGAGAGTGTTCAGGGAATGGGAGCTTCTTCTTCCTATTCAACAGTCTGTCTCTCCACCTTTTAAATACATGGAAAGGGAGGGAGGGAGGGAGGGAGGGAGGGAGGGAGGGAGGGAGGGAGGGAGGGAGGGAGGGAGGGAGGGAGGGAGAGAGGGAGGGAAAGGAGAGAGGGAGGGAAAGGAGGGAGGGAGGGAAGGAGAGGAGGACGGTCCAGCGCCTTGGGATCCTGCACCCACGTGGGAGAACTGGAGGAGGCTCCTGACTCCTGGCTTCAGATGGGCTCAGCTCTGGCCATTACGTCTGCTTGGGGAGTGAATCAGCAGATGAAAAGATTTCTCCTTCCTCTCTGTCTCTCCTCCTCTCTGTATCTCTGACTTTCCAGTGAAAATAGATATATTTTTAGAAAAAAGAATCAAGCAAACTTAACTTCTTCATAGTTACATTGAAAATAGTCACAAATTCTTTCAACATGTGTATTTTCATGAGGTTTTCTTTTTCCTCCTCCTTTAGAAAGTGTTATTCAGGGTTATTCAAAGCAGGCTAGCAAGGCAATCCTCCTCCTGAAGTACTGGCACCCAACAAGGTAGTATGGGTGATCTCTTCAAAAGAATGCTACAGGAAAAAAACTACATGTGCATGTGTGTGTGTGTAGGATAATGAAACTAAAAAATAACTTTCAACATATACAAAAATTAACTCAAGATAGATCACAGGGCCCAGCGTCATAACCTAGTGGGTAAAGTCTTCACCTGCACACACCAGGATGCCATATGGGTGCCAGTTCTAATCCAAACAGCCCCGCTCCCCATCCAGCTCCCTGCTTGTGGCCAGGAAGATAGTAGAGGAATCCCACATCTGGGTGGGAGACAGAGAAGAAGCTCCTGGCTCCTGGCTTTGGATTGGCTCAGCTCTGGCCATTGAAGCTGCTTGGGGAATGAACCAGAGGACTAAAGATCTTTCTCTGTCTCTGCGCCTCTCTGTATATCTGCCTTTCCAATAAAAACAAATACATCTTCTAAAAATGTAAATAGAAATCACAACCCACCAGAATGGCCAACTGCAAAGCCCAGAGTGGCACGCTGACGAGGATGTGGGGAGGGGGAGTGCTCACACTGCGGTGCAGCCACTGCGGCAAACGGGGTGGGGATCTCTCCAAAACCAGCAACAGACTTGCCCGATGAGCTAGCAATCCCTCTGCTGGGTATGTACTCCACAGACTTAAGCAGAATGCACTACAGGGCCTGCACCACAGCATTTACAGTAGCATTGTTCAAAACAGCCAAAATATGGAATCAACTGAGGTGTCTATCATCAGAATGGATAAAGAAAATTCTGTACATATGCAAAATGGAATATTAGTAGCTGTAAAGATAAATAAAACTAGTATTTGCAGCAAAATGGACTCAGCTGATAGGCCTCATACTGTTTGAAATAAGGCGGATCCAGAAAGACAAATAACACACGTTCTTTATTGTATATGGGCGCTAAAATTAAAAAAAAAAAAAAAGGAAAGTAAAGACAAAAGAAAGAACTATCTGTATCAGTGTTACTGCACACGTCATCCCTCTGCCAAAGCAGTGGTTAAGAACTCGATCCTAGGGGCCAGCGCGGGGCCTCAGAAGGCTGATCCTCTGCCCACAATATACCAACCCCATATGGGGTGCTGGTTCTAGTCCCGGATGCTCCACACGTCTGATAAAGCTCTTTGCTAACAGACTGAGAAAACATCAGAGGATGCCTCAGGTCCTTAGGCCACTGAATCCACATGGACAATGGGGAAAAAGCTCCTGGTTCCCAGCGCAGGATTAGCCTCGATCTGGATATTATGGCAATTAAGGAAGTGAAACAACAGACTGAAGAACTCCCTCTCTGTCTCCCCTTCTCTGCCTTGCCAATAAAAATAGATACATCTTTGGAATAATACATTTTTTAAAAAGTATGCTATACTAGTGCAGTTTTCACGATCTGTGATCATAATTTACTGCATGAGTAAAACGGTCATTTTTCCATTTAATCATTGTTTATAGCTGTTGTATGTATTCTCACTAAGGGTTTTTTTTCTTTTTACTTGTTAAACTTATTCAGTGAAGTATTAAATCTTTCACTGCGGTACAAATACAAAGCATTGTCTCAAAAGTTTAAAACAATAAAGAAGCACAAAGAGGGAGAAGGGAGATAGGTGGGAAGCAGTGGAGTAAAAGGTCATGCCATTTGTTATGCAATCAGATTGAACCTGCTAAAATTTAAATTAATTTTAAAAATTAAGTTTAAAAGTAGGCCAGAAAAAAAAATTTGATGCAGATCTCATGCCTTAGCAAGCATAACAGAACATCCATTTAACCACCATGTATCACTACAGTTTTCAAAACTGTGAGGTTTTGCTATTTTAACTACTCATTCTAATCTTACCATCCCCCCCCTCAGTGCATGCCTGGCTCAGAATGCCTGAGACAGGAACTGAAGCATGGCCTTTCAGATGTCACACAGCAAGTCACACGAATCCCTTCAACACAACTTTCAGAAAATAATCTGATTTTCCAGAATCACTAGACATGATTTTAAATGTTGTAAAAATGGATTAGCATCATGGTTTTAACCAGGACTTAAAAAAACACAGAATCTTAGAATCTCTATACTAAGAGAAACCTTTATGCCATCAACCTAACACTGGAAATTCCCTCAGAAGCCAGGGCTTGCATCCTTGGCAACACATCATCAACGTTCTGGGTTGCCCCACGGGCTCCAGCCAGGCATGCAGGGAACACCCGGAGCTGGGTTCTGAGACAGAATCCCAATACAGCGGCAACTGACTTGAACAAACAACAGCCTCAGAGGTTTCAGAAAAAGAACACGGGGTCTTCAGGCCTCGTAAATCATCTTAAAACTTGGTGTTTGTGCCTCAGAAAATAACCAAGATTTACATAACTTTTGAGTATGTTTTAATTTGGCAATTTTCATTTTTAGTGATTCTTGCCTGTACGGAGTGCTTCAAAAAGTCTACTCCACTCAAAGCAACATGGAGGATAAAGGGTAGCACATCAGACCAGCCCCACAGGCTGCGGGCCCAGGAAGACTTGGAGCCAAGAAACGGAGGCTCACATTCACCAATATACCATTCCTTCCCTACGTAATATCTGAAAACTCAGTGTCAATCAACTCATGAACAGTAAGGGTCTCTCAGTCTGGCCGCCTGCAAGGCAGAGCACCTGAGAACAAGGCTTGTGTGCAAGCAATGAGACTGGGAACGTTGCAAGAGAAAAAAGGCAGCAAACAGGCAGAGCCCAATCTTACAGCCACCACTTCACCCAGGAATCCTCCAAGAAGCACAGGCAGAGGAAGAAAGAGGGCAAGTGGGCAGAGAGTGAGGGTGGGCAGCACCAATCTCCTGGCTCAGAAAGGACCCCATGCACTTGGGCCTTCCTCAGGGCTCCACAGTAGGGCTGTAAGATTTGAAGATGCCCACAGACAGGTGAGAGATAATCTACGTCCCTGGAGCTTAGAACTGTAAGTACAACCAACGATCAAACTCAACAACGGATGAGGGAGCGAAAGGACTGCAAACAGACAATGAATACCTGGCTGTTCCTGATAAACGCAAATCCAACAGGGAGAAGAGCAGAGGCACCAGAATGCGGGTTGCCTCAGGTCACAGATGTGTCTTTTTTTAAATGGTATTTACCAAACACACAGGAGAACACTTAGACCTCAACTGAATAAAAAAAATGATGTGAGCTAAACCAACACAAGAAATCACCCATGCTTTATGAAACCATAAATACTTTAATGATCTCCAGCAAAGTCCTCTGGAAGATACCACCTAATTACAAAAATGGAAAAAGGCAACTTCCCATTAGGGGAAAACATGAAAACAAAGCAAGAACATCATTGCAGCATCACATCGCCACCTCCACTAGGAGTCCTTTCCATGGATTCTAAGTCTATGATAACTGCCAGCTACCACGAGGACAGAGCAACCAATGTGGGTTCGAAGTGTCCAGTCAGGGCATGCAGATTAAGTCAAGTGCTGCAGCTTCTAAAAGATCGATACAAGTCTACAGCCTAGCCCCACACCCACCCCTGTCCTAACCAAGCACTGGGGTTACGGCACAGATCGACATAACTGAAAATATTCGAACTCGCTTAGCTGGGAAACTCCACGAAAAGATGGAAATTACTCATGGTCCAGTGCTGACAAGTAAGTCAGAACCAAACCCCAAAACAAAGATGTTGCCTACAAGGAGTAGCACAAGCATGTTGACAAACCCAGTGCTCAACAGATTTCTTAAAGTCAAAAATCAATTAAATGGCAAAAATAATATTCATCTTGAAGAAAAAAAACCCTTAGTTCAATACACTTAAAATGTGCTTTGTTTCTCTCAAAAACAGTGAATCCTTAAAATTCAAAATGTCGCCTTTGTATGGGTACACTAATAGTCTCCCAGCACTCTATTTAATGTCATCACCAAGAAATGTGCACTTTCCTGACCAAAGGACCCAGAGCAGAGGGGTCTGATGAAACCTTTTCAGGACATTTTGACTAAGAATACCCAGAACTGCACAGAGCTGACTCCTGCTCTAACTACCCATAAGCATACTCACAAAGGCACTTACATCTCAATTTGGGGGCTGCTGTGATGGTCTATCCAGGCTAATCTTCTGCCTACGGTGCCAGTATCCCATATGAGTACAGGTCCCATATGCCCACAGGTGCCACCTGCTCCACCTCCAATCCAGCTCCCTACTAACGGCCAGGGAATGCAGCAAAGGATGGCTCATGGCCTTGGGACCTGCACCCATGTGAGAAACCCAGAAGCAACTCCTGGCTCACAGCTTCCTATCAGCGTCATCTGTCCACCGGGACCGTCCAGAGAATCAACCAGCAGACTGTGTTTCTCTCCTTCTCTCTCTCTACATCCCACCCTCTGACTCTCCCTCCTTTGCAACTGAAGTTCAAGAAATAAATCTTTTTTTAAAAAAATCTTTTTCTAGGCCCCAGCAGCATGGCCTAGTAGCTAAAGTCCTCACCTTGCACGTGTTGGGTTCCCATATGGGCGCCAGTTCTAATCCTGGCAGCTCCAATTCCCATGCAGCTCCCTGCTTGTGGCCTGGAAAAGCAGTCAAGGATGGCCCAAAGCCTTGGGACCCTGCATCCATGTGGGAGATCCAGAAGAAGCTCCAGGCTCCTGGCTTCAGATCAGCTCAGCTCTGGAAGACCTTTCACTCTGTCTCTCCTCTCTGTAAAGCTGCCTTTCCAATAAAAACAAATCTTTAAAAAAAATCCATTTCCATTATTTAATCTAAAGATAATAATACCTACCTTTCAGGCTGCTATATGAATTAAATACACATAAGAGCTGCACATGTGATCTGACATCAGAAATGCTCAATGAAAGTAAGACCTGCTGTTATCATGGCTATTGTAGCCTATCCTTAAAGCGCAGTACCTGAAAATGAGCTTACTAGCTATGACTTTCATTTGTTATTAATGTTATGTATACCACAAGAACCTGGAGGGTCAAATTTGCCAGGACATTCTAAAGTTAATGTAATAAACAAAACAAAGACATTTAAACTTCTCCGGTGCAAGATGGACTTGACACCGGCCTGATGAAGCACCAGCAGCGATCTGCAGACTGCAGCCCAGGCAGTGGAGAGGAGCGAAGGCCACAGCCACATCCACGGCCAGAGGGGGCACAGCTGAGCTAGACTCAGGTGGAGCAAGCAGAAATGACACAAGGATAAGCCCAGGAAACTCACCAGATTATCAAATGACCACAAGGGACAGAAAGCCAGGAGGAAACATCAGCACGCGATATAGGGAGGGAGATCGACCTCTCTGGTGCCTCCAAGGCAGAGGAATGCAGCATGGATCCGAGATGACCTGTGTGACGTACCAGCACACGGGAACGTACTTGGAAGGCAGCACGGACCCAGAGATGACCTGTGTGACGTACCAGCACACGGGAACGTACTTGGAAGGCAGCACGGACCCAGAGATGACCTGTGTGACGTACCAGCACACGGGAACGTACTTGGAAGGCAGTGTAACAGAGAAGGAGGGAGAAATCCAGAGAAAGAGATCTACCTGCTGGTTTACTTGGACCATTAACTCATATAGCAGCAGGCTGAAGTCAGGAGCCAGGAACTCTACTGGGTCTGCCACATGAGTGATTAAGCCATTACTGGCTGGGAACCAGGGGCCTCATTTCCAGCCTCCCTGCTTCCCATCCAGCTCCTGCTCGTGGTCTGGAAGAACAATCGAGGACAGCCCAAGGCCTTGGGACTCTGCACCCACGTGGGAGACCCAGAAGAAGCTCCTGGTTCCTGGCTTCAGATTGGCTCAGCTCAGTTCCAGCCATTGGGGCCACTTAGGGAGTGAATCAGCAGACAGAAGATCATCCTCTCTCTCTTCTCCTCTGTATATCTAACTTTCCCATAAAAATAAATAAATCTTGGAGGGAAGGAAGGAAGGAAGGAAGGAAGGAAGGAAGGGAGGGAGGGAGGGGAGGGGGGAGGGAGGAAGGAAGGGCTCTACCCTGCCCCACCATGCTCACAGCTAGTAACAAGAGAAACAGGTGGCATCATAGCTACAATGCTGGGCCATTGCAGGACCGAGTGTGAAGGGTCTGCACTGAGAGCAGCAGGTCAGAAAAATAGGTGCTTAGATCTCTAATGGCACTCACAGGGGCCAAGACAGATATTAACTAACTCCTTACTTTTTTCATGTGAATTACAGACAAATCTGTACTACATTAAAACCACTATACTGTGCTCGCTTTGGCAGCACATATACTAAAATTGGAATGATACAGAGAAGATTAGCATGGCCCCTGTGCAAGGATGACACGTAAAACCACTATACTTCAGTCCTCCTGCTCTATGTGCCCAAATTGCTAACAGAGCAAAAAAATATGGAACATGCGGGGAAAAACATTTACTGCTCAGTATTTGCATGGTAAAGCACAGCCATTTCATACACACTGGATCACTGACTCCTTGCAGCTACCTCCATTTTGAAAACTGCAGCTAAGCCCAGTGAAATCAAGGACCAGTTAGCCGAACCTGGCAGAACTACGCCGAATCCAGACATCCAGACCTTTCATACGAAAACGAAAAGTAGACATTAAACCCACCTCACTGCTTTCTGTGACCTGGCCTGGCCCTGTTGTCTTCCGGTAGCCAGCAGTCAACATACATGCTCTGAAAACAGCAACACCTGCAGTGCTATGCTCAGGAACCTGCAATCTCGTAAGTGTAAGAAAAGATAAATCATAAAGACCCGGAGGCACAAAGGGAAAAAAAGATCACTAAAACCAGGCTTCTGAGACTATTTTAAAATCATAAAATTTATCTACTATTGCTTCAAAGTGACTAAAATTTCGTCTATGGAGACTGATTTTAGCATGTGAGAATGGCCTCTCCTTCAAAGGCACAAGGGTAAATGTGACCCACTGGACCAATGCAAGGCCCAGACACTGCCTCATGCCACCGCAGAGCCTGGTACTGCGACCCACTGGACCAATGCAAGGCCCAGACACTGCCTCATGCCACCGCAGAGCCTGGTACTGCGACCCACTGGACCAATGCAAGGCCCAGACACTGCCTCATGCCACCGCAGAGCCTGGTACTGCGACCCACTGGACCAATGCAAGGCCCAGACACTGCCTCATGCCACCGCAGAGCCTGGTACTGCGACCCACTGGACCAATGCAAGGCCCAGACACCGTCTCATGCCACCGCAGAGCCTGGTACTGCGACCCACTGGACCAATGCAAGGCCCAGACACCGCCTCATGCCACCGCAGAGCCTGGTACTGCGACCCACTGGACCAATGCAAGGCCCAGACACTGCCTCATGCCACCGCAGAGCCTGGTACTAGTGATTAGCACACAGTTAATCACCCAACAAGACCCGACTCCCTTGCCAGGCTACAATCTGCCCTCTGCAGAAACACTTCCAGATAATGACACTTTGAGGTTCACGTCCTTAGTGTTACAAAGCTCCTGCCATGTGGAATTGCTGGCATCTGTTCCCCAACTTTCAGCTTCTGGCCACTATATGGGCCTCTGGAAACTTACTTTAATGGGGACTTTCTTTGGTAATGACTGGACTTCAAAACCCTGAAGGTCCAGCGACAGCGTACCACTTTCCCTCTGCCTGACCCCTCACGTCTTCTCAGGACCCCTCCAAGGTCATCCAGGACACCTCACCTTCCCGGTACCACCTTTGGTTAGCCTGAGTCCTCACATCATTTTCAGGACTGGCTGAACAATTTTTTAAACATTATCTGACACAGCAAAGTTCCGTAGATGTCAGATTTCTGAAACACCTTCCTGAATGTTTCCTTGGCTGCCAGCAAAACCTCCCGATTCACCTCCCCATAATGGGCTCCCTTTAGGACTACACTCCATTGTTATATAACCAAATTTTTAAATTAAAACTGAACTTGTCATTTATTCTCTCCTTATTTTTCATAAATTTTCACAATTTTCAATCATTATATTCATCTAGCCAAAGATCTAATCCCTTCTGGTTTCTGTCATCAAAAAAATATTAAAATACATTTATTCATATGTGTCTGTTTCAGGTGTTGATAAAAAAAATTTCTACTAAGAAAGCAACCCCCTACCGCAAAGAAAAGAGCCCACTGATTCAGGTATCTTCCAATGCAAAACTATCACTCTGTTTTCTATGAGACATGTGACAGTAGCACGTTCCGAAGGACAAAGGATCACGATGCAAGGTCCTCAGTCCCCATCACTTCAGGAAAACTTCCTGGTTGAGAAGATGAAACATGTTTTATGGACAAAGGTGGTACCAAAAAATCTCCTCACAAATACAAGTTTCCACCTAACCCATCTCACGGCCTGTATGTTCAGAGCTTTCTTCTGGCTCCTACAAACAATGAAGAATGTAGATGTTACAGAAGTGCAGTTGCAGTGCAGCCGGCAGTCTGATGCAGCACACTCACACACGACAACACATTGATTTTACTTCTGCCTCCATGCAGACATCTATGTAAAGAAATCCATTAGGCAGACAGTTCTCATCTCTATTGACTGACACAGTGACAATTGAATACTTTTCACCTTGCGAAGTGACTGACAGTTAGACACTTAAACAAGCCTTCAAGTTGCAATAATAGTATGAAACACTTTCAATTATCTGAATCAAACAAATCCATGATCCTACTGGTTGAATGCATTTTTCTGTCTGCTGCTATGCCTGGCTTGGTTTACACTATTATTGGATAATTTTGTCCCTATTATAAGAATGTTTTCCTCAAAGAGAAAATTCATTTTCTAAGTGATTATTTATTTTTGAAAATGTTAGAGGTTGCTATCAACATTTAAAACATAAGTAAATATACACCCTAACCAAAAGCTACTTACTTCTTATGCTCATGAACTTCTCTAAACCTAATGCTACACTCTGAAAGCATTTTATGTAATAGTTACGTACTTCAGTATCCATTAATACATGAAAATTTCATGAGTGTAAATGACAGTGCAATGATAACGATTGCCAAAACCACTTTTAATAGTCTACTTCTGCTTTATTCCTAGTGTCCTACATCCCCTCACTCTCACATTTATCATAGCCTTTATCAGCAGTGGTCTAAATGTACACACTCATGGATAACACCAAAATCATATTTGAGAACTATGCAACAAATAAAAAAGCTTTTGTAAAATCCACCAAAAAACAGCCATTGCAGCTTTGTGAGCTGCATGTATTAACTAGCACAATGCTTTGCTGCATCTTAGTTTATCACACTGGGGGGTGGGGAGGAATCATGATTTAAACACGACCCATGGCAGGCACATGGGCAGGCCGGAAGCACACCGCACTGCGCTACAACAGAGCTGGCGGGTCCACGGGAGCCCAGCAGGAACTGAAGAAAGAAGCAATGAAGGAGAGGACACCGACCCTCCACCTGAAACACTTCTGTAAGAAACAGCCAAAGCATAAAGAGCACAAGGACTGAAAAATGAAACATGCTTTCATACATTTCCTCCAACATTTTTGTTTTGGTAATAAAGGCATGTAACTTACTATCTGAATATTTAATATAGTCTTCTCTAAAACAGTTTTGTTCGTGAAATGTAGGCAGGTCACAAATTGCCTACAAATAATGTCAAATTTTCAAATTTACTCAAACATTTTAAATACGCAGCAATTTATCCTTAGCATAAAATCCATCCTTCTGAGGATACAGATAACTTGGGAAATGTGGAAACACCTAGAGTTTCAAAAATAGAGTTAATGAATATTAAAAAAAAATTGTATTGCCCACTAAAATCACATTTGGCTTTCTGTAAAATATGAAAATGTAGGGACTTTTTAACTGATTAGCTTGAAACCAAATATGAAAAAAGAAGTGAGCGTGGCATGTCTGACTGCTGTAGCAAGGGCTTGCCCTTCTTCTTCAAGTCAGGTTCCTAAACCCACAGCCTTCAAGAAGTCAATACTGTTTGAAGGTGCCAATACGGAATTTACTGTGTGCACACATCAAATGACTGTGCAAAGAGACAGGCTGGTGCAGGCTATACAGCAAATTGATTTTCTGGAAAGGAATGCTGCCTGTATTTAACCTACCAGTGTAACCCTGTTGTACTACATGGAAAGGGATCATGCATATTGATTTCTTTATTACAACTCTGCTTGTGATCGGTAAACACTCACAAAACAGTCCATCTCAAAGAAAATCATTCCACAAAAAATTCTCCAGGAGATACTGGATTTTCATGTGAGTTTGTCAACATTTGCTTTTAACAGAATACAATATGAGGGCTGTTTATTTCCCAACTTTCAGTTACCTTTTTC
Organism: Ochotona princeps; assembly: GCF_030435755.1. NCBI lineage: Eukaryota > Metazoa > Chordata > Mammalia > Lagomorpha > Ochotonidae > Ochotona > Ochotona princeps. The sequence continues at coordinate 2,917,676 of NC_080849.1, forward strand.
AGCCTCATAATCTGTGCATTGCTGGTAAATCCTCACCAATCATGTGTTCCAACACTACGTTAATCACAAAAAATTAAGTTATTTAAATGGACTTCTTACCTAAAGGTTTCAAAGTAAACTAGGGGAAGAAAGATCTGTTGCCCTTTCAAATAACTCTATAAAATAATTTTCCCAATACATCAAAAATTTCCCTCCATAATAATTTGAAAGACATTGCTTGCTATTTCTCCAAGTACATATGAAACTTACATTCTATGAGTGCATATATCCACAATGATAAACTTAAGCACAATAATAATGAAAGAAGAATTTTATATTGCCTTCTTTAAAGACAAACTTACAAGTCTGTTCATACGTAGTTTCTAGAATCGATATAAGCAATTAAAAACTACAACAAAAAATGTTTTGTGGAGCGTAATTATTATAAGGTCAATAGATACTATTCCAAGTCAGTTTAGTTTATCACATTACGACATGACAGGACGGGAGGCAAAAATTATAAATTCCTTCCCTAAATCTGTCCTTTTCTGATCTAGATGGATGAAGAATAATTAACTCTTAATTATTCAGATGACTTCAAGGCAGTTTTAGGATTCAGCAAAGACTGTAGTCATTTTAACCAAGGAAAGCAGTCTCCTGTCATTTATCAAATCTTGCAACTTGACCAATGATGAATAAAAAAATCTATGTTTACCCACAGCCCTAACTGCTACCTTAGAGGTTGTTAAGCAACAAATTTCCTTTCAACTCCACCATATGCAAATCATCAGACACAATTTGCATTTTAAAGTATTTAACTCTACATATTTATTGGATTTTGAGGCCATGCTGATCATTGATTTATGTGCTTCTGGCAATCATATTTCCATATTTGTATGATTTTGATGACAGTAATAATTCAAACATGCAGAAAGTTGTTCTTTGAACAATATCTTTAATTACGTCCTCAAAGCATCATTGTTCTGCCCGGTGTCCTGACAAAAAGGGTTTGAAATACAAAATGGCATGATAATCCGCAAGGCACACAAACAGATCTGTCAGATTCTGCACAGAAGTGACTGTTCATGTTAACCAATCCTTAACCTTAAAAACGCTACAAAGCCTGGTAAACTTGTACCTAAATACTTTTATTAATACTGACACACTTTCACGACAAATTCAATCACAGTTCATAACATTTCTATTCAAAATGCAAAATCTGCCCCACTTACTTTGCCGTTAACACAGAAAAGTTTTTCTGCCGTGTCTTTTTATTGAAGTCGTCACAAATTATGTGCTTTCTTATGAAATCTATCAAGAAATATAACCATTACAAGCTTCACATATGTTTTCTCTGACTCTCCACCATCAACAACGGCTCCAGCTACTACTGTCAAGATGCTTTAAGATGATTTCACTATTCAATTATTTGAATAAAGAATAAATATTTGAACATATACAAACAGACCCAGAAGGCTTGGTTAGAGAAAACTGATGCCAACAGTCAATTTTCAAATTAAGTAAAATACAAACAGAACTTTGTACCCCACGATTTTTATCAATTTCATAAATGAACATATTTTTACATGAATTTATTCTGTAATAACTAATATTCTACATGGTGCTTAATCAACTCTGTATATACTATGCATTTTCAGTTAACAATGATACTGGTTTGTTTTAATCAAACAAAGGAATTCCCAAGAATAAAACAATTAAAATACAGTCTTTAAAAGCTGAAAACGTAAGCCACAATGACATGGATTTGTGTGTTACCAAATTAGAAAGCTGCCCAAAACAAAACAGAATTAAGTTCTCTACCTGTTTCATAATGCAAACAAAAAAAAATTCGAAATCATTAAAACCCAGAGAATGCAGATCTGGAGTAAAACTGCACAATGTTCCCCAGACATAGGTATGAAAATTGAAAGCATATATGCATAACGCATTTTAGCATACAATTTGTAGAACATACACATAGAGTGTCCAGGAGTAGTTACACTGTAAAGAAATCTGGATGTTTGGGCCAGATACAGTGATGACCGGTGATAAACGGACGTCTACCTGTTCTTAGTCTCTGTGCTGCCGGAGACAGCGCACACACCTGTGTCCTAAGAGGATGCTCCAAACAAAGAATCCCGTAACATACACCCAGTCAGCCACTTCTGAATACAGTAGAATCAGGAAGTCAGAATTTAGGAATATCCAATCTCCAAGTCATTCTCATCTAAATAAAGGCAGGTTTCAACAGTGTCTAAATTAATCCTTCTATGGCTATTTTTACATGTGTCATTTCTGATAATCACACAGCATTTTGAGCATCCCAGTTTTTCTTTATATTAAATTCAATCCAATATTCATCTTGGTGGCAACTCCTTCTCTAAGAATTCTTTATTTATTAAAACTATAAAGTCTTAAAGTTCTAAATATATAAACAGCAGTTGAGAAAATAAATGATATACACTACACAACTTTAAATAAAGACAAACTGCCGCTCCTCTCAGAGCTGTTCAAGTGGGGTTGGAGGTAAGGCTACAACGTTGTCAGCTGCACACACAGAGGAGGAAGACAAGAGGGGAAAAGAGGGAAGGGACGAGAGGGGAAAAGAGGGAAGGGACGAGAGGGGAGAGGAGAGAAAGAATGGGGCCCAAAGGTGAGAGGGAGCAGGCAGGCAGGAAAGGAATTCTAGGACACTGCTTGCCCCCGTCCCCAGTGGTCAGGCAGAAGCAGCACTGGACACTCCCAAGGTAGCCAGCATCAGTTCTGGAACTGTGCAAAAGACAAAGATTGCTGCTGCATTGAATGAGAAATGATTCAGACAAGACAGCAAACATGACGCCAAGGCCAAGATGGAGGCAAGCACTGAGAGCTAACATCACTGAGGTGCCAGAGCCCTACGGTAGTGCCCGAGTAAAGCTTTACACGCCAAGCAAACTAACCACTAAGGAGGAGACTTTGCGTATCAAAGCCCATGCTGATAGCAGTTCCCCTTCTCACACTCCTCAGGCAACACAAATGGACAAATACAGAAATGTATTAATTTTTTTTGCTATTAATCAATTTTTAAGCAAGAAATGTGAGTCAGAAAAAACAGCAATAAAAGAAACCAAATCTTATGTCAAGTCAAGGCTCTTGAGCAAACAGCATTTACTGCAAGAAATTCTCTCTGCTGAAACCTTTTTACATAGTTCATGAAAAAGATGTATTTCAAGAAATTACCATCAACTTTACAGCTTTCACAGACTTGAACTGAATCCAGAAATACTAACAACTCAGAAAATTTAATGAATAAACAAATGGAAAGCTTACACAGGGAAAAAAGCAAGCAAATGTAATTTCTGTAGACTAGTACAAGAAAAGCACAAAGCCAACAGTGAGGAAAACAAAACAGTTTACTAAAGGAAAGAAAATAATGTAAACCAACTTCAAAAGAGTAAAAACAAGTGTGTAAAAGCCATATCAATAACACTTAAACAAACTGATACTGCTAAAAAATGTCAAACATCTTAAATTTTAAAACCTGCCTCTGGTTTTATAAATATCAAACTACAAAAGTGGCACTCCTGGTAACTGAACGGCACACGACTCCACACTCCGGGCTCGGAGCTGCATCTGCTGCCGACCCAGTGCTCCATCAGGGTGCACAGGGACTCATCGCTGCCGTCTCCTGGCCGGGGCCTTAACTGCCCTCTGGGCTCTAGCTTTGTCATCACTGCAATGTTCTAGCTGTGCCAGGTGCTCCCCAGGGCCTCTCTTACAGCTCCACACTTTGGGAAGCGCAGTACACAACCAGCGCCAAGGCGCCAGAGGGGACAGGACTAATATTGTTTGCATTATTAAAATCTGTGCACCCTGATCCTTGTGTAAACTTACACTGCCTGGTCTCAGGGTGGGGGTCAAACATCCTTTGTCCTTTAAGGTCCTCGGCAAACAAGGCTCACTCCTGGCTCTGCAGGAACGTTCGCTGGCATTCGGACACATACACATCCTTAAAATGAACTCTATAACAAAAAGCCCTAACACTCAGATAAAAATTTTAGTATCTGAGAAAAATGAGTTATCTTTATGTGCAGTAATCAAAGTTCTAAGTTCAAAGTCCTTCGATTCACAAAGATCCATCTATCTATTCCAACATTTCCTTAATAAATGTGTGAATGAAATTTCTTTTAATTAGTTACAATTGTGGCCCATTTCTTCGTCTGCTACTATAACCATGATGAATACACCGTAGCAACAGCAGGAAGAGCAGTGAGGAATACATAACAATTCATTTGTCTTCAAGGGAGAATGTGAAATTTGTATACAAACTCTAAAAGTAAAAATAAAACCCTCCTAGAAGCTAAGCACTATTTTTACAATGTGTATAGCTGAGCAAAATGCTCATTAATAATAGATTAAGCAGTTATGGCCAGCCATTTCAATTGGCAGTTGATTAAAACAAACCTAAAATTGCAGTCTTACAGTATCATACAAAACTGACATTTTCATTTGTAAAGTAAAACAAAAAACTAAACCTTGAACTGTGCAATTCAACTAATACCTGCAAGACATAAAATTCACATCAATTTCACACACACATACACACACACACAGAAATGAACAGCCACTGAAGAGAAGACACAAATTACTCAGCAGACCCGGGAAGGACTGGGGGAAGGGGAGGCCTGGCCTTGTTTTCGAATTTCTCCTTGCATCTAAAATGTCGCATGCACAATAAATGCGAGATTATTTACTCAGATATAGCACATTGCTGTCGTTTATGGGTGACGGTGAGAAGCCAGCAGGCAGCTCACCTCAGCACTGCGCTTACCACGTATTACACAGTCTCGTGCCCAGAGGCCTGGACGGTCACAATGCAGATTAATAAGAACTTTAACAGTTTTCCAAATAATAAGTTCCTATTTATATTACTTTAATTGAAGTTCTAAAACATTCAAGCGCAGATTCAGATTAAAGAAAAACATACACATATATTTTCTTACGTGTACATGCGCGCCTACTGGATTTTAAATAAAACTCAATCCAGGCCAGTAAACTCAGTAAACACACACAAGTGATAGATGAGGTGCGATGCTTCATCTTAAAGGCCAAAGTAAATCACAACAACAAGAATATTTAATTAAAAAACCATATTTAAAAAACTACGGATTTTCTAAGAATGCTTACAATCACACAATTTGTAATACAGTAAGTATTATTCGTCACATAATCTAGAATTTCAAAAAATAAATCATTTGGAAAGAAGTCAAAATACAGCATTGGTACACACTGACCCAAAGAAGGAAAAAGGAAAATACCACTTTTCAGACATTCTCAAAAGAAGTTCTTTAACAACACTAGATGACTAAGCAAATGAAATAAGAAAGATGCACAGGGCAACTCATTTATAGTAATTCAACATTCATGTTCTGATTTAGTTGCCATAAAAATTCTATTATAAGTTCACTTTGGTAGTGAACTGTAGCCACCTACTGGAAATGAACAGTTAAAGCAAACCACAGCATCGCATTTCCCACTAAGCCCCAGTATTCTTTATGCTTAATACAGTATAGAGAAAAACGACTAATTCTACACATAAGAGAAAATTTATTACATCAACTTCTTAAACTCAATCTTGTAAACACAAAATTTAATAGTTTAAGATGTTACTTATAATGTGATCTTTTATTTACAGTTTTCTATTATTAAGAGATTTTATTCACCAGTTACACTTTTTCAAAAGTCCTGCCTTTTTTTTTTTTTTTTTTGAAAGTCAGATATACAGAGAGGAGGAAAGACAGAGAGGAAGATCTTCCGTCCGATGATTCACTCCCCAAGTGACCGCAACAGCCGATGCTGCGCAGATCTGAAGAAAGGAGCCAGGAATTTCTTCCGGGTCTCCCACACGGGTGCAGGGTCCCAAGGCTTTGGGCCGTTCTCGACTGCTTTCCCAGGCCACAGGCAGGGAGCTGGATGGGAAGTGGAGCTGCTGCGATATGAACCGGTGCCCATATGGGATCCCGGCCCGTTCAAGGTGAGGACTTTAGCCACTAGGCCACACCGCCAGGCCCAGTCCTGCATTTCTGAATCAGGCAGACATAAATTCCAAAACTGTTACTAAAGTTTTAAGTCAAATGATCAAATAAGAGTCTTACCACCTAAGCTAGATGTATACTCACAGTTGTTGTATCATTCTTTACTCGGTCTGTCAAAGAATGTTTATAGAAATGAACGAAATCAATCAAACGAAAGTCTGGTCAAAATCTGCCTTTTCTGTTTCTGTCAGAGCAACCGTTCATCACGGTGATTCAGCACCGCCGTTGTACTCAGAGGCATGGTCAGATCACACAAAATCTGACACGCTGCTAAACAATAAGATTAAATTCTATTGATTAACCTATTAGCTCCTAAAATACTTCTTTAATATCAAATATATACTAGTATGTCTACTATCAATTTCTCATTTCAGCTGTACACATTCAATCTCCAAATTATTCCTGGAATTAGGAAGATCTAAGATTATCACTGCAACAGATGATTTCATTTCATTTATATTAAATAAAAAATGACTTTTTTAAGTACTGATGCTTAAGTCCTACACTTATTAGCTGAAGCCAGTGATTTTTGATTTTTTCATAAAACAAAGAATTTAGTTGTTTTAATTGTTTTTTTTTAAAGATTTATTTTATTTTTATTACAAAGTCAGATATACTGAGAGCAGGAGAGACAGAGAGGAAGGGGAGCCGCCGGGATTAGAACCAGCGGCCATATGGGATCAAGGCGAGGACCTTAGCCACTAGGCCACACTGCCGAGCCCAGTTGTTTTAATTGTTAAGAAATGCTTCCTTTCGATCATTTTATTATTATTCACTTGAGAGCAGAGAGACAGATAACAAAATGAAGTCCTTCCTACTCTGTCAGTCCCCAAATGGCCAGCATGTCCAGGGTGGGGCAGAGGGAGAACCCAGATGCTGCAAACTGGGTCCAGCTCTCCCAAAGCAGTGGCCGAAATCCCATCCCCTGAGCCGTCACCACGGTTTCCGAGGGCCTATCAGCAGGAAGCCAGAGCCAGGAGCCAAGGGCAACAAACAACCAGGCACTCCGACATGCTGAAGCGCTTCCATTCTTTCAAACAGCTTGCAATACTGAAATGAGCCAACTTCAGGAAGTACTTCGTGCACTCCAGTATATTAGCTTGGTAAAATATTGACATTTTGGATAAACCAATAAATGAATTATACCAACATGAGCTTTTTTCAAATTTGTTTGTAGTATCACTGTTTTATAAAAGATCTTACAGAGATCAATAGGAATCACTATGGATCATACATAAGGACAAAATCTACTTAATTTCTTAAGCCCACTCTCCCTGTAGCAAGGATTTGAATCAAAAATGGATTCACAATTTTCAGCTGGCAATATATATTATTTTAATTCTACAAATACAGTAATAGTTTGTTCAAATGAGAAAATTGTCTTAATCTTTTAAACCAAAGATATAAAAGAAACTGTTATTTTCCAGATAGTTAAACATAAATTACTAATTTCAAATGACCAGCGGTAGGCCTAAAGTCACAGGATTCTGTTACTTAAGACACAGGAAATTAAGAATACATCTCTGAAATAAGCCTTTAAAGTGACTCAGCTTCAACTCCCTGGAACTAAAGCAGTATAATCTTTAGTCACCAAACAGAAAATTTCAAAGAATATTCATAAAGTGACAAAGCAGCCAGTTGGTTTAGTTGGGAAGCCACATACCCAAGAGCATTACACTTGCAGCTTCGGTGCTACCACCGGCTCTGGCTGTTCCCACAGGCTCATCTGGCCCAACCAAACGACAGTCCACACAAGCACGTTCAGTGAATTACACAAAATCTCAAAATAGCACAGAAAGCAAAGACTCGATTTTCAACCTCTAACATTTCCACTTTTTCTACCAATTCTTGTCTAAGAACTTTGCTATCAACTCACCTCTTTTTTAGGTAATGTATTCACTCATCATTTATATGGCTGATTCAAAATACAAGCACAAGTTTATTCCAAACACACTGACACTGTTATAAACACCTAACATATCCTATATGTGAAGAGGTGCTGGGATAAAGCGAAATTCAATTCACCCAGAAACTACAAAAATGCACTATTTATATTGGCCCTGATTTTGGAGGTTTTACCAATAGTTCCTCGATTTTTCAGACCAAGAGAGGAAGCACCCTATGAAACTAATGGGAGAAAATACTGCACCTACCCCTGAACAGCTTTTCC